>NW_027308305.1:0-67500 GCF_047496885.1 Scyliorhinus torazame | reverse complement strand
GGGGACCACAGCGAGAGGGTCAGTGAGGGCAGTGGATGTCCCCAGACGGGAACCGTACAAACACCCACACACTCCAACAATCCGCTTTCCCCACCCCCCTCCACTCCGACTCACCCCCCTCCCCTCCGACACACCCCCTCCCCTCCGACACACCCCCTCCCCTCCGACTCACCCCCCTCCCCTCCGACTCACCCCCTCCCCTCCGACTCACCCCCTCCCCTCCGGCTCACCCCCTCCCCTCCGACTCACCCCCTCCCCTCCGACTCACCCCCTCCCCTCCGACTCAACCCCCTCCCCTCCGACTCACCCCCCTCCCCTCCGACTCACTCCCCTCCCCTCCGACTCACCCCCCTCCGACTCACCCCCTCACCTCCGACTCAGCCCCTCCCCTCCGACTCACCCCCTCCCCTCCGACTCACCCCCTCCCCTCCGACTCACCCCCTCACCCCCTCACCTCCGACTCACCCCCTCCATCCGACTCACCCCCTCCCCTCCGACTCACTCCTCTCCGACTCACTCCCCACCGACTCACCCCCTCCCCTCCGACTCACCCCCTCACCCCCTCACCTCCGACTCACCCCCTCCCGCCGACTCACCCCCTCCCCTCCGACTCACTCCTCTCCGACTCACTCCCCACCGACTCACCCCCTCACTTCCGACTCACCCCCTCCCCTCCGACACACCCCCTCCCCTCCGACTCACCCCCTCCCCTCCGACTCACCCCCTCCCCTCCGACTCACCCCCTCCCTTCCGACTCACCCCCTCCCCTCCGACTCACCCCCTCCCCTCCGACTCACCCCCTCCCCTCCGACTCACCCCCTCCCCTCCGACTCACCCCCTCCCCTCCGACTCACCCCTCCCCTCCGACTCACCCCCTCCCCTCCGACTCACCCCCTCCCCTCCGACTCACCCCCTCCCCTCCGACTCACCCCCTCCCCTCCGACTCACCCCCTCCCCTCCGACTCACCCCCTCCCCTCCGACTCACCCCCTCCCCTCCAACACAACCCCTCCCCTCCGACTCACCCCCTCCCCTCCAACCCCCTCCCCTCCGACTCACTCCCCTCCGACTCACCCCCTCCCCTCCGACTCAACCCCTCCCCTCCGACACACCCCTCCCCTCCGACTCACCCCCTCCCCTCCGACTCACCCCCTCCCCTCCGACTCACCCCCTCCCCTCCATCTCACCCCCTCCCCTCCATCTCACCCCCTCCCCTCCGACTCACCCCCTCCCCTCCGACCCCCTCCCCTCCGACCCCCTCCCCTCCGACTCACCCCCTCACCTCCGACTCACCCCCTCCCCTCCGACTCACCCCCTCCCCTCCGACTCACCCCCTCCCCTCCGACTCACCCCCTCCCCTCCGACTCACCCCCTCCCCTCCGACTCACCCCTCCCCTCCGACTCACCCCTCCCCTCCGACTCACCCCTCCCCTCCGACTCACCCCCTCCCCTCCGACTCACCCCCTCCCCTCCGACTCACCCCCTCCCCTCCGACTCACCCCCTCCCCTCCGACTCACCCCCTCCCCTCCAACACAACCCCTCCCCTCCGACTCACCCCCTCCCCTCCAACCCCCTCCCCTCCGACTCACCCCCTCCCCTCCGACTCACCCCCTCCCCTCCGACTCACCCCCTCCCCTCCGACTCACCCCCTCCCCTCCGACTCACCCCCTCCCCTCCGACTCACCCCCTCCCCTCCGACTCACCCCCTCCCCTCCGCACACCCCTCCCCTCCGACTCACTCCCTCCCCTCCGACTCACCCCCTCCCCTCCGACTCACCCCCTCCCCTCCATCTCACCCCCTCCCCTCCATCTCACCCCCTCCCCCCCGACTCACCCCCTCCCCTCCGACCCTCTCCCCTCCGACCCCCTCCCCTCCGACTCACCCCCTCACCTCCGACTCACCCCCTCACCTCCGACTCAGCCCCTCCCCTCCGACTCAGCCCCTCCCCTCCGACTCAGCCCCTCCCCTCCGACTCAGCCCCTCCCCTCCGACTCAACCCCCTCCACTCCGACTCACCCCCCTCCACTCCGACTCACCCCCTCCCCTCCGACTCACCCCCTCCCCTCCGACTCACCCCCTCCCCTCCGACTCACCCCCTCCCCTCCGACTCACCCCCTCCCCTCCGACCCCCTCCCCTCCGACTCACCCCCTCCCCTCCGACTCACCCCCTCCCCTCCGACTCACCCCCTCCCCTCCGACTCACCCCCTCCCCTCCGACCCCCTCCCCTCCGACTCAGCCCCTCCCCTCCGACTCACCCCCCTCCGACTCACCCCCTCACCTCCGACTCAGCCCCTCCCCTCCGACTCACCCCCTCCCCTCCGACTCACCCCCTCACGCCCTCACCTCCGACTCACCCCCTCCCTCCGACTCACCCCCTCCCCTCCGACTCACTCCTCTCCGACTCACTCCCCACCGACTCACCCCCTCACCTCCGACTCACCCCCTCCCCTCCGACTCACCCCCTCCCCTCCGACACCCCCTCCCCACCGACTCAGCCCCTCCCCACCGACTCAGCCCCTCCCCTCCGACTCACCCCCTCCCCTCCGACTCACCCCCTCCCCTCCGACTCACCCCTCCTCTCCGACTCACCCCCTCCCATCCGACCCCCTCCCCTCCGACTCACCCCCTCCCCTCCGACTCACCCCCTCCCCTCCGACTCACCCCCTCCCCTCCAACACAACCCCTCCCCTCCGACTCACCCCCTTCCCTCCAACCCCCTCCCCTCCGACTCACTCCCCTCCGACTCACCCCCTCCCCTCCGACTCACCCCCTCCCCTCCGACTCACCCCCTCCCCTCCGACACACCCCTCCCCTCCGACTCACCCCCTCCCCTCCGACTCACCCCTTCCCCTCCGACTCACCCCCCTCCCTCCGACTCACCCCCCTCCCTCCGACTCAGCCCCATCCCCTCCGACTCACCCCCTCCCCTCCGACTCACTCCCCTCCCCTCCGACTCACCCCCTCCCCTCCGACTAACCCCCTCCGACTCAACCCCTCCCCTCCGACTCACCCCCTCCCCTCCGACTCACCCCCTCCGACTAACCCCCTCCGACTAACCCCCTCCGACTCACCCCCCTCCGACACCCCCCTCCGACTCACCCTCTCCACTCCGACTCACCCCTCCCCTCCGACTCACCCCTCCCCTCCGACTCAGCCCCCTCCCCTCCGACTCACCCCCTCCCCTCCGACTCAGCCCCCTCCCCTCCGACACCCCCCTCCGACACCCCCCTCCGACTCACCCTCTCCCCTCCGACACCCCCCTCCCCTCCGACTCACCCCCCTCCGACTCACCCTCTCCCCTCCGACTCACCCTCTCCCCTCCGACTCACCCTCTCCCCTCCGACTCACCCCCTCCCCTCCGACTCAGCCACCTCCCCTCCGACACCCCCCTCCGACACCCCCCTCCGACTCACCCTCTCCCCTCCGACACCCCCCTCCCCTCCGACTCACCCCCCTCCGACTCACCCTCTCCCCTCCGACTCACCCTCTCCCCTCCGACTCACCCCTCCCCTCCGACTCACTCCCCTCCCCTCCGACTCACCCCCTCCGACTCACTCAACTCCGACTCACTCCCCTCCGACTCACTCCCCTCCGACTCACTCCCTTCCGACTCACTCCCCTCCGACTCACTCCCTCCGACTCACTCCCCTCCGACTCACTCCCCTCCCCTCTGACACCCCCCCTCCCCTCCAACTCAGCCCCTCCCCTCCGACTCAGCCCCTCCACTCCGACTCAGCCCCTCCCCTCCGACTCACCACCCTCCCCTCCGACTCACCACCCTCCCCTCTGACACACCCCCTCCGACACACCCCCCTCCCCTCCGACTCACCCCCTCCCCTCCGACTCACCCCCTCCCCTCTGACACCCCCCCCTTCCCTCCGACTCAGCCCCTCCCCTCCGACTGACTCCCCTCCGACTCACCCCCTCCCATCCGACTCACCCCCTCCGACTCACCCCCTCCCCTCCGACACACCCCCTCCACTCCGACTCACTCCCCTCCCCTCCGACTCACCCCCTCCCCTCCGACTCACCCCCTCCCCTCCGACTCACTCCCCTCCCCTCCGACTCACCCCCTCCCCTCCGACTCACCCCCTCCCCTCCGACTCACCCCCTCCCCTCCGACACACCCCCTCCCCTCCGTCTCACCCCCTCCCCTCCGACTCACTCATCTCCCCTCCAACTCACCTCTCCCCTCCGACACCCCCATCCCCTCCGACTCACCCCCCTCCGACTCACCCTCCTCCGACTCACTCCCCTAGCCTCCAACTCACCCCCTCCCCTCCGACTCACCCCCTCCCCTCCGACTCACCCCCTCCCCTCCGACACACTCCTCTCCGACTCACTCCCCTCCGACTCACTCCCCTCCGACTCACCCCCCTCTGACTCACTCCCCTCCGACACAGCCACTCCCCTCCGACTCACCCCCTCCCCTCCGACTCAGCCCCTCCCCTCCGGCTCACCCCCTCCCCTCCGAAACACTCCCCTCCGACTCACTCCCCTCCCCTCCGACTCACTCCCCTCCGACTCACCCCCTCCCCTCCGACTCACTCCCCTCCGACTCACCCCCCTCCCCTCCGACTCACCCCCCTCCCCTCCGACTCAGCCCCTCCCCTCCGACTCACCGCCCCTCCCCTCCGACTCACCACCCTCCCCTCCGACTCACTCCCCTCCGACTCACCCCCTCCCCTCCGACTCACCCCCTCCCCTCCGACTCACCCCCTCCCCTCCGACTCACCCCCTCCCTTCCGACTCACCCACTCCCCTCCGACTCACCCCCTCCCCTCCGACTCACCCCCTCCCCTCCGACTCACCCCCCTCCGACTCACCCCCCTCCGACTCACCCCCCTCCGACTCACCCCCTCCCCTCCAACTCAGCCCCTCCCCTCCGACTCACTCCCCTCCGACTCACCCTCTCCCCTCCGACTCACTCCCCTCCGACTCACCCTCCTCTGACTCACTCCCCTCCGACTCACCCCCCCTCCCCTCCGACTCACCCCCCTCCCCTCCGACTCACTCCCCTCCCCTCCGACTCACTCCCCTTCGACTCACTCCCCTCCGACTCACCCCTCCCCGCCGACTCACTCCCCTCCCCTCCGACTCACTCCCCTCCCCTCCGACTCATCCCCCTCCCTTCCGACTCACCCCCCTCCGACTCACTCCCCTCCGACTCACTCCCCTCCGACTCACTCCCCTCCGACTCACTCCCTCCGGCTCACCCCCCTCCGACTCACCCCCCTCCCCTCCGACTCACTCCCCTCCGACTCACCCCCCTCCGACTCACCCCCCTCCGACTCACTCCCCTCCGACTCACTCCCCTCCCCTCCGACTCACTCCCCTCCGACTCACTCCCCTCCGACTCACTCCCCTCCGACTCACCCCCTCCCCTCCGACTCACTCCCCTCCCCTCCGACTCACCCCCCTCCCCTCCGACTCACCCCCTCCCCTCCGACTCAACCCCCTCCCCTCCGACTCACCCCCCTCCCCTCCGACTCACCCCATCCCCTCCGACTCACCCCCTCCCCTCCGACTCACCCCCTCCCCTCCGACTCACTCCCCTCCCCTCCGACTCACCCCCCTCCCCTCCGACTCACCCCCTCCCCTCCACTCCCCTCCGACTCACTCCCCTCCGACTCACTCCCCTCCGACTCACCCCCTCCCCTCCGACTCACCCCCTCCCCTCCGACTCACCCCCTCCCCTCCGACTCACTCCCCTCCCCTCCGACTCACCCCCCTCCCCTCCGACTCACCCCCTCCCCTCCACTCCCCTCCGACTCACTCCCCTCCGACTCACTCCCCTCCGACTCACTCCCCTCCGACTCACTCCCCTCCGACTCACTCCCCTCCGACTCACTCCCCTCCGACTCACTCCCTCCGACTCACTCCCCTCCGACTCACTCCCCTCCCACTCACTCCCCTCCCACTCACTCCCCTCCCACTCACTCCCCTCCCACTCACTCCCCTCCCACTCACTCCCCTCCCACTCACTCCCCTCCGACTCTCTCCCCTCCGACTCACTCCCCTCCGACTCACTCCCCTCCCCTCCGACTCACTCCCCTCCCCTCCGACTCACTCCCCTCCCCTCCGACTCTCTCCCCTCCGACTCACTCCCCTCCGACTCACTCCCCTCCCCTCCGACTCACTCCCCTCCCCTCCGACTCACTCCCCTCCCCTCCGACTCACTCCCCTCCAACTCACTCCCCTCCCCTCCGACTCACTCCCCTCCGACTCACTCCCCTCCCCTCCGACTCACTCCCCTCCGACTCACTCCCCTCCGACTCACTCCCCTCCCCTCCGACTCACTCCCCTCCCCTCCGACTCACTCCCCTCCCCTCCGACTCACTCCCCTCCGACTCACTCCCCTCCGACTCACTCCCCTCCGACTCACTCCCCTCCGACTCACTCCCCTCCGACTCACTCCCCTCCGACTCACTCCCCTCCGACTCACTCCCTCCGACTCACTCCCCTCCGACTCACTCCCCTCCCACTCACTCCCCTCCCATTCACTCCCCTCCCACTCACTCCCCTCCGACTCACTCCCCTCCGACTCACTCCCTCCGACTCACTCCCCTCCCACTCACCTCCCCCTCCCTCACCCTGCACTCCCTCCCCCTCACTCCCCTCCCCTCACACCCTCCCCCTCCCCCCCTCCCACTCACCCCCCCCCCCCCCCCTCTCCCCCCCCCCCCCCCCCTCCCACTCCCACTCCCCCACTCTCCCCTCCCACTCACTCCCCTCCCACTCACTCCTCTCCCACACACTCCCCTCCCACTCACTCCCCTCCCACTCACTCCCCTCCCACTCACTCCCCTCCCACTCACTCCCCTCCCACTCACTCCCCTCCCACTCACTCCCCTCCCACTCACTCCCCTCCCCTCCGACTCACTCCCTCCGACTCACTCCCTCCGACTCACCCCCCTCCGACTCACTCCCCTCCGACTCACTCCCCTCCGACTCACCCCCCACCGACTCACTCCCCTCCGACTCACTCCCCTCCGACTCACTCCCCTCCGACTCACTCCCCTCCGACTCACTCCCCTCCGACTCACTCCCCTCCGACTCACTCCCCTCCGACTCACTCCCCTCCGACTCACTCCCCTCCGACTCACTCCCCTCCGACTCACTCCCTTCCCCTCTGACTCACTCCCCTCCGACTCACTCCCCTCCGACTCACTCCCCTCCGACTCACTCGCCTCCGACTCACTCCCCTCCGACTCACTCCCCTCCGACTCACTCCCCTCCACTCACTCCCCTCCACTCACTCCCCTCCGACTCACCCCCCTCCCCTCCGACACACTCCCCTCCGACTCACTCCCCTCCGACTCACTCCCCTCCCCTCCGACTCACTCCCCTCCGGCTCACTCCCCTCCCCTCCGACTCACTCCCCTCCGACTCACTCCCCTCCGACTCACTCCCCTCCGACTCACTCCCTCTGACTCACTCCCTCCGACTCACTCCCCTCCGACTCACTCCCCTCCGACTCACTCCCCTCCGACTCACCCCCCTCCCCTCCGACACACTCCCCTCCGACTCACTCCCCTCCGACTCACTCCCCTCCCCTCCGACTCACTCCCCTCCGGCTCACTCCCCTCCGACTCACTCCCCTCCGACTCACTCCCCTCCGACTCACTCCCTGTGACTCACTCCCCTCCGACTCACTCCCCTCCGACTCACCCCCTCCGACTCACCCCCTCCGACTCACTCCCCTCCGACTCACTCCCCTCCGACTCACTCCCCTCCGACTCACTCCCCTCCGACTCACTCCCCTCCGACACACTCCCCTCCCCTCCGACTCAACCCCCTCCCCTCCCCTCCGACTCACTCCCCTCCGACTCACTCCCCTCCGACACACTCCCCTCCCCTCCGACTCAACCCCCTCCCCTCCGACTCACTCCCCCCGACTCTCTCCCCTCCGACTCACTCCCCTCCGACTCACTCCCCTCCGACTCACTCCCCTCAGACTCACTCCCCTCCGAATCACTCCCCTCCGACTCACTCCCCTCCGACTCACTCCCCTCCGACTCACTCCCCTCCGACTCACTCCCCTCCGACTCACTCCCCTCCGACTCACTCCCCTCCGACTCACTCCCCTCCGACTCACTCCCCTCCGACTCACTCCCCTCCGACTCATTCCCCTCCCCTCCGACTCACTCCCCTCCGACTCACTCCCCTCCGACTCACTCCCCTCCGACTCACTACCCTCCGACTCACTACCCTCCGACTCAATCCCCTCCGACTCACTCCCCTCCCCTCCGACTCACTCCCCTCCCCTCCGACTCACTCCCCTCCCCTCCGACTCACTCCCCTCCCCTCCGACTCACTCCCCTCCGACTCACTCCCCTCCGACTCACTCCCCTCCGACTCACTCCCCTCCGACTCACCCCCCTCCGACTCACCCCCCTCCGACACACTCCCCTCCCCTCCGACTCACTCCCCTCCGACTCACCTCACAACCCTCCGACTCACTCCCCTCCGACTCACTCCCCTCCCCTCCGAATCACTCCCCTCCGACTCACTCCCCTCCGACTCACTCCCCTCCGACTCACTCCCCTCCGACTCACTCCCCTCCGACTCACTCCCCTCCGACTCACTCCCCTTCGACTCACTCCCCTCCGACATACTCCCCCCCGACTCACTCCCCTCCGACTCACTCTCCTCCGACTCACTCCCCTCCCATTCACTCCCCTCCCACTCACTCCCCTCCCACTCACTCCCCTCCCACTCACACCTCTCCCACTCACTCCCCTACCACTCACTCCTCTCCCACACACTCCCATCCCACTCACTCCCCTCCCACTCACTCCCCTCCCACTCACTCCCCTCCCACTCACTCCCCTCCCACTCACTCCCCTCCGACTCACTCCCCTCCGACTCACCCCCTCCCCTCCGACTCACCCCCTCCCCTCCGACTCACCCCCTCCCCTCCGACTCACTCCCCTCCCCTCCGACTCACCCCCCTCCCCTCCGACTCACCCCCTCCCCTCCACTCCCCTCCGACTCACTCCCCTCCGACTCACTCCCCTCCGAATCACTCCCCTCCGACTCACTCCCCTCCGACTCACTCCCCTCCGACTCACTCCCCTCCGACTCACTCCCTCCGACTCACTCCCCTCCGACTCACTCCCCTCCCACTCACTCCCCTCCCACTCACTCCCCTCCCACTCACTCCCCTCCCACTCACTCCCCTCCCACTCACTCCCCTCCCACTCACTCCCCTCCGACTCTCTCCCCTCCGACTCACTCCCCTCCGACTCACTCCCCTCCCCTCCGACTCACTCCCCTCCCCTCCGACTCACTCCCCTCCCCTCCGACTCTCTCCCCTCCGACTCACTCCCCTCCGACTCACTCCCCTCCCCTCCGACTCACTCCCCTCCCCTCCGACTCACTCCCCTCCCCTCCGACTCACTCCCCTCCAACTCACTCCCCTCCCCTCCGACTCACTCCCCTCCGACTCACTCCCCTCCCCTCCGACTCACTCCCCTCCGACTCACTCCCCTCCGACTCACTCCCCTCCCCTCCGACTCACTCCCCTCCCCTCCGACTCACTCCCCTCCCCTCCGACTCACTCCCCTCCGACTCACTCCCCTCCGACTCACTCCCCTCCGACTCACTCCCCTCCGACTCACTCCCCTCCGACTCACTCCCCTCCGACTCACTCCCTCCGACTCACTCCCCTCCGACTCACTCCCCTCCCACTCACTCCCCTCCCATTCACTCCCCTCCCACTCACTCCCCTCCGACTCACTCCCCTCCCACTCACTCCCCTCCCACTCACTCCTCTCCCACACACTCCCCTCCCACTCACTCCCCTCCCACTCACTCCCCTCCCACTCACTCCCCTCCCACTCACTCCCCTCCCACTCACTCCCCTCCCACTCACTCCCCTCCCACTCACTCCCCTCCCCTCCGACTCACTCCCTCCGACTCACTCCCTCCGACTCACTCCCTCCGACTCACCCCCCTCCGACTCACTCCCCTCCGACTCACTCCCCTCCGACTCACCCCCCACCGACTCACTCCCCTCCGACTCACTCCCCTCCGACTCACTCCCCTCCGACTCACTCCCCTCCGACTCACTCCCCTCCGACTCACTCCCCTCCGACTCACTCCCCTCCGACTCACTCCCCTCCGACTCACTCCCCTCCGACTCACTCCCTTCCCCTCTGACTCACTCCCCTCCGACTCACTCCCCTCCGACTCACTCCCCTCCGACTCACTCGCCTCCGACTCACTCCCCTCCGACTCACTCCCCTCCGACTCACTCCCCTCCACTCACTCCCCTCCACTCACTCCCCTCCGACTCACCCCCCTCCCCTCCGACACACTCCCCTCCGACTCACTCCCCTCCGACTCACTCCCCTCCCCTCCGACTCACTCCCCTCCGGCTCACTCCCCTCCCCTCCGACTCACTCCCCTCCGACTCACTCCCCTCCGACTCACTCCCCTCCGACTCACTCCCTCTGACTCACTCCCTCCGACTCACTCCCCTCCGACTCACTCCCCTCCACTCACTCCCCTCCGACTCACCCCCCTCCCCTCCGACACACTCCCCTCCGACTCACTCCCCTCCGACTCACTCCCCTCCCCTCCGACTCACTCCCCTCCGGCTCACTCCCCTCCCCTCCGGCTCACTCCCCTCCGACTCACTCCCCTCCGACTCACTCCCCTCCGACTCACTCCCTGTGACTCACTCCCCTCCGACTCACTCCCCTCCGACTCACCCCCTCCGACTCACCCCCTCCGACTCACTCCCCTCCGACTCACTCCCCTCCGACTCACTCCCCTCCGACTCACTCCCCTCCGACTCACTCCCCTCCGACACACTCCCCTCCCCTCCGACTCAACCCCCTCCCCTCCGACTCACTCCCCCCGACTCTCTCCCCTCCGACTCACTCCCCTCCGACTCACTCCCCTCCGACTCACTCCCCTCCGACTCACTCCCCTCCGAATCACTCCCCTCCGACTCACTCCCCTCCGACTCACTCCCCTCCGACTCACTCCCCTCCGACTCACTCCCCTCCGACTCACTCCCCTCCGACTCACTCCCCTCCGACTCACTCCCCTCCGACTCACTCCCCTCCGACTCACTCCCCTCCGACTCATTCCCCTCCCCTCCGACTCACTCCCCTCCGACTCACTCCCCTCCGACTCACTCCCCTCCGACTCACTACCCTCCGACTCACTACCCTCCGACTCAATCCCCTCCGACTCACTCCCCTCCCCTCCGACTCACTCCCCTCCCCTCCGACTCACTCCCCTCCCCTCCGACTCACTCCCCTCCCCTCCGACTCACTCCCCTCCGACTCACTCCCCTCCGACTCACTCCCCTCCGACTCACTCCCCTCCGACTCACCCCCCTCCGACTCACCCCCCTCCGACACACTCCCCTCCCCTCCGACTCACTCCCCTCCGACTCACCTCACAACCCTCCGACTCACTCCCCTCCGACTCACTCCCCTCCCCTCCGAATCACTCCCCTCCGACTCACTCCCCTCCGACTCACTCCCCTCCGACTCACTCCCCTCCGACTCACTCCCCTCCGACTCACTCCCCTCCGACTCACTCCCCTCCGACATACTCCCCCCCGACTCACTCCCCTCCGACTCACTCTCCTCCGACTCACTCCCCTCCCATTCACTCCCCTCCCACTCACTCCCCTCCCACTCACTCCCCTCCCACTCACACCTCTCCCACTCACTCCCCTACCACTCACTCCTCTCCCACACACTCCCATCCCACTCACTCCCCTCCCACTCACTCCCCTCCCACTCACTCCCCTCCCACTCACTCCCCTCCCACTCACTCCCCTCCCACTCACTCCCCTCCCACTCACTCCCCTCCCACTCACTCCCCTCCCACTCACTCCCCTCCCCTCCGACTCACTCCCCTCCGACTCACTCCCCTCCGACTCACCCCCCTCCGACTCACTCCCCTCCGACTCACCCCCCACCGACTCACTCCCCTCCGACTCACTCCCCTCCGACTCACTCCCCTCCGACTCACTCCCCTCCGACTCACTCCCCTCCGACTCACTCCCCTCCGACTCACTCCCCTCCGACTCACTCCCCTCCGACTCACTCCCTTCCCCTCTGACTCACTCCCCTCCGACTCACTCCCCTCCCCTCCGACTCACTCCCTCCGACTCACTCCCCTCCGACTCACTCCCTTCCCCTCTGACTCACTCCCCTCTGACTCACTCCCCTCCGACTCACTCCCCTCCGACTCACTCCCCTCCGACTCACTCCCCTCCGACTCACTCCCCTCCGACTCACTCCCCTCCGACCCACTCCCCTCCGACTCACTCCCCTCCGACTCACTCCCCTCCGACTCACTCCCCTCCGACTCACTCCCCTCCGACTCACTCCCCTCCGACTCACTCCCCTCCGACTCACCCCCCTCCGACTCACCCCCCTCCGACTCATCCCGCTCCCCTCCGACACACTCCCCTCCGACTCACTCCCCTCCCCTCCGACTCACTCCCCTCCCCTCCGACTCACTCCCCTCCGACTCACTCCCCTCCCCTCCGACTCACTCCCCTCCGACTCACTCCCCTCCGACTCACTCCCCTCCGACTCACTCCCCTCCGACTCACTCCCTCTGACTCACTCCCTCTGACTCACTCCCTCTGACTCACTCCCTCTGACTCACTCCCTCTGACTCACTCCCTCTGACTCACTCCCTCTGACTCACTCCCCTCTGACTCACTCCCCTCTGACTCACTCCCCTCCGACTCACTCCCCTCTGACTCACCCCCTCCGACTCACTCCCCTCCGACTCACTCCCCTCCGACTCACTCCCCTCCCCTCCGACTCACTCCCCTCCCCTCCGACTCACCCCCCTCCCCTCCGACTCTCTCCCCTCCGACTCTCTCCCCTCCGACTCACTCCCCTCCGACTCACTCCCCTCCGACTCACTCCCCTCCGACTCACTCCCCTCCGACTCACTCCCCTCCGACTCACTCCCCTCCCCTCCGACTCACTCCCCTCCCCTCCGACTCACTCCCCTCCGACTCACTCCCCTCCCCTCCGACTCCCTCCCCTCCGACTCCCTCCCTTCCGACTCCCTCCCCTCCGACTCACCCCTCCCCTCCGACTCACTCCCCTCCCCTCCGACTAACTCCCCTCCCCTCCGACTCACTCCACTCCCCTCCGACTCACTCCCCTCCGACTCACTCCCCTCCGACTCACTCCCCTCCGACTCACTCCCCTCCGACTCACTCCCCTCCGACTCACTCCCCTCGGACTCACTCCCCTCGGACTCACTCCCCTCGGACTCACTCCCCTCCGACTCACTCCCCTCCGACTCACCCCCCTCCCCTCCGAATCACTCCCCTCCGACTCACTCCCCTCCGACTCACTCCCCTCCGACTCACTCCCCTCCGACTCACTCCCCTCCGACATACTCCCCTCCGACTCACTCCCCTCCGACTCACTCCCCTCCGACTCACTCCCCTCCGACTCACTCCCCTCCCATTCACTCCCCTCCCATTCACTCCCCTCCCACTCACTCCCCTCCCACTCACTCCCCTCCCACTCACTCCCCTCCCACTCACTCCTCTCCCACACACTCCCCTCCCACTCACTCCCCTCCCACTCACTCCCCTCCCACTCACTCCCCTCCCACTCACTCCCCTCCCACTCACTCCCCTCCCACTCACTCCCCTCCCACTCACTCCCCTCCCACTCACTCCCCTCCCCTCCGACTCACTCCCCTCCGACTCACTCCCTCCGACTCAACCCCCTCCGACTCACTCCCCTCCGACTCACCCCCCACCGACTCACTCCCCTCCGACTCACTCCCCTCCGACTCACTCCCCTCCGACTCACTCCCCTCCGACTCACTCCCCACCGACTCACTCCCCTCCGACTCACTCCCCTCCGACTCACTCCCCTCCGACTCACTCCCCTCCGACTCACTCCCTTCCGACTCACTCCCTTCCCCTCTGACTCACTCCCCTCCGACTCACTCCCCTCCCCTCCGACTCACTCCCCTCCGACTCTCTCCCTCCGACTCACCCCCCTCCGACTCACTCCCTTCCCCTCTGACTCACTCCCCTCTGACTCACTCCCCTCCGACTCACTCCCCTCCGACTCACTCCCCTCCGACTCACTCCCCTCCGACTCACTCCCCTCCGACTCACTCACCTCCGACACACTCCCCTCCGACACACTCCCCTCCGACACACTCCCCTCCGACTCACTCCCCTCCGACTCACTCCCCTCCGACTCACTCCCCTCCGACTCACTCCCCTCCGACTCACTCCCTCCGACTCACCCCCCTCCGACTCACTCCCCTCCGCCTCACTCCCCTCCGACTCACTCCCCTCCGACTCACTCCCCTCCGACTCACTCCCCTCCGACTCACTCCCCTCCGACTCACTCCCCTCCGACTCACTCCCCTCCGACTCACCCCCCTCCGACTCACCCCCCTCCGACTCACCCCCCTCCCCTCCGACACACTCCCCTCCGACTCACTCCCCTCCCCTCCGACTCACTCCCCTCCCCTCCGACTCACTCCCCTCCGACTCACTCCCCTCCCCTCCGACTCACTCCCCTCCCCTCCGACTCACTCCCCTCCGACTCACTCCCCTCCCCTCCGACTCACTCCCCTCCGACTCACTCCCCTCCGACTCACTCCCCTCCGACTCACTCCCCTCCGACTCACTCCCCTCCGACTCACTCCCCTCCGACTCACTCCCTCTGACTCACTCCCTCTGACTCACTCCCTCTGACTCACTCCCTCTGACTCACTCCCTCTGACTCACTCCCCTCCGACTCACTCCCCTCTGACTCACTCCCCTCTGACTCACTCCCCTCCGACTCACTCCCCTCCGACTCACCCCCTCCGACTCACTCCCCTCCGACTCACTCCCCTCCGACTCACTCCCCTCTGACTCACTCCCCTCTGACTCACTCCCCTCTGACTCACTCCCCTCTGACTCACTCCCCTCCGACTCACTCCCCTCCGACTCACCCCCTCCGACTCACTCCCCTCTGACTCACTCCCTCTGACTCACTCCCTCTGACTCACTCCCTCTGACTCACTCCCCTCTGACTCACTCCCTCTGACTCACTCCCTCTGACTCACTCCCCTCTGACTCACTCCCCTCTGACTCACTCCCCTCTGACTCACTCCCCTCCGACTCACTCCCCTCCGACTCACCCCCTCCGACTCACTCCCCTCCGACTCACTCCCCTCCGACTCACTCCCCTCCCCTCCGACTCACTCCCCTCCCCTCCGACTCACCCCCCTCCCCTCCGACTCTCTCCCCTCCGACTCTCTCCCCTCCGACTCACTCCCCTCCGACTCACTCCCCTCCGACTCACTCCCCTCCGACTCACTCCCCTCCGACTCACTCCCCTCCGACTCACTCCCCTCCGACTCACTCCCCTCCCCTCCGACTCACTCCCCTCCCCTCCGACTCACTCCCCTCCCCTCCGACTCACTCCCCTCCGACTCACTCCCCTCCCCTCCGACTCCCTCCCCTCCGACTCCCTCCCCTCCGACTCCCTCCCCTCCGACTCACTCCCCTCCGACTCACTCCCCTCCCCTCCGACTCACTCCCCTCCCCTCCGACTCACTCCCCTCCCCTCCGACTCACTCCCCTCCCCTCCGACTCACTCCCCTCCCCTCCGACTCACTCCCCTCCCCTCCGACTCACTCCCCTCCCCTCCGACTCCCTCCCCTCCGACTCCCTCCCTTCCGACTCACTCCCCTCCAACTCACCCCTCCCCTCCGACTCACTCCCCTCCCCTCCGACTAACTCCCCTCCCCTCCGACTCACTCCACTCCCCTCCGACTCACTCCCCTCCGACTCACTCCCCTCCGACTCACTCCCCTCCGACTCACTCCCCTCCGACTCACTCCCCTCCGACTCACTCCCCTCGGACTCACTCCCCTCCGACTCACTCCCCTCCGACTCACTCCCCTCCGACTCACCCCCCTCCCCTCCGAATCACTCCCCTCCGACTCACTCCCCTCCGACTCACTCCCCTCCGACTCACTCCCCTCCGACTGACTCCCCTCCGACATACTCCCCTCCGACTCACTCCCCTCCGACTCACTCCCCTCCGACTCACTCCCCTCCGACTCACTCCCCTCCCATTCACTCCCCTCCCATTCACTCCCCTCCCACTCACTCCCCTCCCACTCACTCCCCTCCCACTCACTCCCCTCCCACTCACTCCTCTCCCACACACTCCCCTCCCACTCACTCCCCTCCCACTCACTCCCCTCCCACTCACTCCCCTCCCACTCACTCCCCTCCCACTCACTCCCCTCCCACTCACTCCCCTCCCACTCACTCCCCTCCCCTCCGACTCACTCCCCTCCGACTCACTCCCTCCGACTCAACCCCCTCCGACTCACTCCCCTCCGACTCACCCCCCACCGACTCACGCCCCTCCGACTCACTCCCCTCCGACTCACTCCCCTCCGACTCACTCCCCTCCGACTCACTCCCCACCGACTCACTCCCCTCCGACTCACTCCCCTCCGACTCACTCCCCTCCGACTCACTCCCCTCCGACTCACTCCCTTCCGACTCACTCCCTTCCCCTCTGACTCACTCCCCTCCGACTCACTCCCCTCCCCTCCGACTCACTCCCCTCCGACTCTCTCCCTCCGACTCACCCCCCTCCGACTCACTCCCTTCCCCTCTGACTCACTCCCCTCTGACTCACTCCCCTCCGACTCACTCCCCTCCGACTCACTCCCCTCCGACTCACTCCCCTCCGACTCACTCCCCTCCGACTCACTCCCCTCCGACACACTCCCCTCCGACTCACTCCCCTCCGACTCACTCCCCTCCGACTCACTCCCCTCCGACTCACTCCCCTCCGACTCACTCCCCTCCGACTCACTCCCCTCCGACTCACTCCCTCCGACTCACCCCCCTCCGACTCACTCCCCTCCGCCTCACTCCCCTCCGACTCACTCCCCTCCGACTCACTCCCCTCCGACTCACTCCCCTCCGACTCACTCCCCTCCGACTCACTCCCCTCCGACTCACTCCCCTCCGACTCACCCCCCTCCGACTCACCCCCCTCCGACTCACCCCCCTCCCCTCCGACACACTCCCCTCCGACTCACTCCCCTCCCCTCCGACTCACTCCCCTCCCCTCCGACTCACTCCCCTCCGACTCACTCCCCTCCCCTCCGACTCACTCCCCTCCCCTCCGACTCACTCCCCTCCGACTCACTCCCCTCCCCTCCGACTCACTCCCCTCCGACTCACTCCCCTCCGACTCACTCCCCTCCGACTCACTCCCCTCCGACTCACTCCCTCTGACTCACTCCCTCTGACTCACTCCCTCTGACTCACTCCCTCTGACTCACTCCCTCTGACTCACTCCCCTCTGACTCACTCCCCTCTGACTCACTCCCCTCCGACTCACTCCCCTCCGACTCACCCCCTCCGACTCACTCCCCTCCGACTCACTCCCCTCCGACTCACTCCCCTCCCCTCCGACTCACTCCCCTCCCCTCCGACTCACCCCCCTCCCCTCCGACTCTCTCCCCTCCGACTCTCTCCCCTCCGACTCTCTCCCCTCCGACTCACTCCCCTCCGACTCACTCCCCTCCGACTCACTCCCCTCCGACTCACTCCCCTCCGACTCACTCCCCTCCGACTCACTCCCCTCCGACTCACTCCCCTCCGACTCACTCCCCTCCCCTCCGACTCACTCCCCTCCCCTCCGACTCACTCCCCTCCCCTCCGACTCACTCCCCTCCGACTCACTCCCCTCCCCTCCGACTCCCTCCCCTCCGACTCCCTCCCCTCCGACTCCCTCCCCTCCGACTCCCTCCCCTCCGACTCACTCCCCTCCGACTCACTCCCCTCCCCTCCGACTCACTCCCCTCCCCTCCGACTCACTCCCCTCCCCTCCGACTCACTCCCCTCCCCTCCGACTCACTCCCCTCCCCTCCGACTCACTCCCCTCCCCTCCGACTCACTCCCCTCCCCTCCGACTCACTCCCCTCCGACTCACTCCCCTCCGACTCACTCCCCTCCGACTCACTCCCCTCCGACTCACTCCCCTCCGACTCACTCCCCTCCGACTCACTCCCCTCCGACTCACTCCCCTCCGACTCTCTCCCCTCCGACTCTCTCCCCTCCGACTCTCTCCCCTCCCCTCCGACTCACTCCCCTGCCCTCCGACTCACTCCCCTCCCCTCCGACTCACTCCCCTCCCCTCCGACTCACTCCCCTCCCCTCCGACTCACTCCCCTCCCCTCCGACTCACTCCCCTCCCCTCCGACTCACTCCCCTCCCCTCCGACTCACTCCCCTCCGACTCACTCCCCTCCCCTCCGTCTCACTCCCCTCCCCTCCGACTCACTCCCCTCCCCTCCGACTCACTCCACTCCCCTCCGACTCACTCCACTCCCCTCCGACTCACTCCCCTCCGACTCACTCACCTCCGAGTCAGTCCCCTCCGAGTCAGTCCCCTCCGACTCAGTCCCCTCCGACTCACTCCCCTCCGACTCACTCCCCTCCGACTTACTCCCCTCCGACTCACTCGCCTCCCCTCCGACTCACTCCCCTCCCCTCCGACTCTCTCCCCTCCCCTCCGACTCACTCCCCTCCGACTCACTCCCCTCCGACTCACTCCCCTCCGACTCAGTCCCCTCCGACTCACTCCCCTACGACTCACTCGCCTCCCCTCCGACTCACTCCCCTCCCCTCCGACTCTCTCCCCTCCGACTCACTCCCCTCCGACTCACTCGCCTCCCCTCCGACTCACTCGCCTCCCCTCCGACTCTCTCCCCTCCGACGCTCTCCCCTTCGACTCACTCCCCTCCGACTCACTCCCCTCCGACTCACTCCCCTCCGACTCACTCCCCTCCGACTCACTCCCCTCCGACTCACTCCCCTCCCCTCCGACTCACTCCCCTCCGACTCACTCCCCTCCGACTCACTCCCTCCGCCTCACTGCCTCCGACTCACTCCCCTCCGACTCACCCCCCTCCCCTCCGACTCACTCCCCCCGACTCACTCCCCCCGACTCACTCCCCTCCGACTCACTCCCCTCCGACTCACTCCCCTCCGACTCACTCCCCTCCGACTCACTCCCTTCCGATTCAACCCCTCCGACTCACCCCCTCCCCTCCGACTCACTCCCCTCCGACTCACTCCCCTCCCCTCCGACTCACTCCCCTCCGACTTACTCCCCTCCCCTCCGACTCACTCCCCTCCGACTCACTCCCCTCCGACTCACTCCCCTCTGACTCACTCCCCTCCGACTCACTCCCTCTGACTCACTCCCTCTGACTCACTCCCCTCCGACTCACTCCCCTCCGACTCACTCCCCTCCGATTCAACCCCTCCGACTCACCCCCTCCCCTCCGACTCACTCCCCTCCGACTCACTCCCCACCCCTCCAACTCACTCCCTCCGACTCACTCCCCTCCGACTCACTCCCCTCCGAATCACTCCCCTCCGTCTCACTCCCCTCCGACTCACTCCCCTCCGACTCACTCCCCTCCGACTCACTCCCCTCCGACTCACTCCCCTCCGACTCACTCCCCTACTACTCACTCCCCTCCGACTCACTCCCCTCCAACTCACTCCCCTCCGACTCACTCCCCTCTGACTCCCCTCCGACTCACTCCTCTCCCCTCCGACTCACTCCCCTCCCCTCCGACTCACTCCCCTCCCCTCCGACTCACTCCCCTCCCCTCCGACTCACTCCCCTCCCCTCCGACTCACTCCCCTCCCCTCCGACTCACTCCCCTCCCCTCCGACTCACTCCCCTCCCCTCCGAGTCACTCCCCTCCGACTCACTCCCCTCCGACTCACTCCCCTCCGACTCACTCCCCTCCGACTCACTCCCCTCCGACTCACTCCCCTCCCCTCCGACTGACTCCCCTCCAACTCACTCCCCTCCAACTCACTCCCCTCCAACTCACTCCCCTCCAACTCACTCCCCTCCAACTCACTCCCCTCCAACTCACACCACTCAAACTCACTCCCCTCCCCTCCGACTCACTCCCCTCCGACTCACTCCCCTCCGACTCACTCCCCTCCGACTCACTCCCCTCCGACTCACTCCCCTCCGACTCACTCCCCTCCGAATCACTCCCCTCCGAATCACTCCCCTCCCACTCACTCCCCTCCCACTCACTCCCCTCCCACTCACTCCCCTCCCACTCACTCCTCTCCCACACACTCCCCTCCCACTCACTCCCCTCCCATTCACTCCCCTCCCACTCACTCCCCTCCCACTCACTCCCCTCCCACTCACTCCCCTCCCACTCACTCCTCTCCCACACACACCCCTCCCACTCACTCCCCTCCCACTCACTCCCCTCCCACTCACTCCCCTCCCACTCACTCCCCTCCCACTCACTCCCCTCCCACTCACTCCCCTCCCCTCCGACTCACTTCCCTCCGACTCACCCCCTCCCCTCTGACTCACTCCCCTCCCCTCTGACTCACTCCCCTCCCCTCTGACTCACTCCCCTCCCCTCCGACTCACTCCCCTCCGACTCAGCCCCTCCCCTCCAACTCACCCCCTCCCCTCCGACTCAGCCCCTCCCCTCCGACTCACTCCCCTCCCCTCCGACTCACTCCCCTCCCCTCCGACTCACTCCCCTCCGACTCACTCCCCTCCGACTCACTCCCCTCCGACTCACTCCCCTCCGACTCACCCCCTCCCCTCCGACTCACTCCCCTCCCCTCCGACTCACCCCCTCCCCTCCGACTCACCCCCTCCCCTCCGACTCAGCCCCTCCCCTCCGACTCAACCCCTCCCCTCCGACTCACTCCCCTCCCCTCCGACTCACTCCCCTCCGACTCACTCCCCTCCGACTCACTCCCCTCCGACTCACTCCCCTCCGACTCACCCCCTCCCCTCCGACTCACTCCCCTCCCCTCCGACTCACCCCCCTGCCCTCCGACTCGCTCCCCTCCGACTCGCTCCCCTCCGACTCGCTCCCCTCCGACTCGCTCCCCTCCCCTCCGACACGCTCCCCTCCCCTCCGACACGCTCCCCTCCCCTCCGACTCACACCCCTGCCCTCCGACTCACTCCCCCCGACTCACTCCCCCGACTCACTCCCCTCCGACTCACTCCCCTCCGACTCACTCCCCTCCGACTCACTCCCCTCCGACTCACTCCCTTCCGATTCAACCCCTCCGACTCACCCCCTCCCCTCCGACTCACTCCCCTCCGACTCACTCCCCACCCCTCCGACTCACTCCCCTCCCCTCCGACTCACTCCCCTCCAACTTACTCCCCTCCCCTCCGACTCACTCCCCTCCGAATCACTCCCCTCCGAATCACTCCCCTCCGACTCACTCCCCTCCGACTCACTCCCCTCCGACTCACTCCCCTCCGACTCACTCCCCTACGACTCACTCCCCTACGACTCACTCCCCTCCGACTCACTCCCCTCCGACTCACTTCCCTCCGACTCACTCCCCTCCGACTCACTCCCCTCTGACTCCCCTCCGACTCACTCCTCTCCCCTCCGACTCACTCCCCTCCCCTCCGACTCACTCCCCTCCCCTCCGACTCACTCCCCTCCCCTCCGACTCACTCCCCTCCCCTCCGACTCACTCCCCTCCCCTCCGACTCACTCCCCTCCCCTCCGAGTCACTCCCCTCCGACTCACTCCCCTCCGACTCACTCCCCTCCGACTCACTCCCCTCCGACTCACTCCCCTCCCCTCTGACTGACTCCCCTCCAACTCACTCCCCTCCAACTCACTCCCCTCCAACTCACTCCCCTCCAACTCACTCCCCTCCAACTCACTCCCCTCCAACTCACACCACTCAAACTCACTCCCCTCCCCTCCGACTCACTCCCCTCCGACTCACTCCCCTCCGACTCACGCCCCTCCGACTCACTCCCCTCCGAATCACTCCCCTCCCACTCACTCCCCTCCCACTCACTCCCCTCCCACTCACTCCTCTCCCACACACTCCCCTCCCACTCACTCCCCTCCCACTCACTCCCCTCCCACTCACTCCCCTCCCACTCACTCCCCTCCCACTCACTCCCCTCCCACTCACTCCCCTCCCCTCCGACTCACTTCCCTCCGACTCACCCCCTCCCCTCTGACTCACTCCCCTCCCCTCTGACTCACTCCCCTCCCCTCTGACTCACTCCCCTCCCCTCCGACTCACTCCCCTCCGACTCAGCCCCTCCCCTCCGACTCACCCCCTCCCCTCCGACTCAGCCCCTCCCCTCCGACTCACTCCCCTCCCCTCCGACTCACTCCCCTCCCCTCCGACTCACTCCCCTCCGACTCACTCCCCTCCGACTCACTCCCCTCCGACTCACCCCCTCCCCTCCGACTCACTCCCCTCCCCTCCGACTCACCCCCTCCCCTCCGACTCACCCCCTCCCCTCCGACTCAGCCCCTCCCCTCCGACTCAACCCCTCCCCTCCGACTCACTCCCCTCCCCTCCGACTCACTCCCCTCCGACTCACTCCCCTCCGACTCACTCCCCTCCGACTCACTCCCCTCCGACTCACCCCCTCCCCTCCGACTCACTCACCTCCCCTCCGACTCACCCCCCTCCCCTCCGACTCGCTCCCCTCCGACTCGCTCCCCTCCGACTCGCTCCCCTCCGACTCGCACCCCTCCGACTCGCTCCCCTCCGACTCGCTCCCCTCCCCTCCGACACGCTCCCCTCCCCTCCGACTCACACCCCTGCCCTCCGACTCACTCCCCCCCGACTCACTCCCCCCGACTCACTCCCCTCCGACTCACTCCCCTCCGACTCACTCCCCTCCGACTCACTCCCCTCCGACTCACTCCCTTCCGATTCAACCCCTCCGACTCACCCCCTCCCCTCCGACTCACTCCCCTCCGACTCACTCCCCACCCCTCCGACTCACTCCCCTCCCCTCCGACTCACTCCCCTCCGACTTACTCCCCTCCCCTCCGACTCAGTCCCCTCCGACTCACTCCCCTCCGACTCACTCCCCTCTGACTCACTCCCCTCCGACTCACTCCCTCTGACTCACTCCCTCTGACTCACTCCCCTCCGACTCACTCCCCTCCGACTCACTCCCCTCCGACTCACTCCCCTCCGACTCACTCCCCTCCCCTCCGACTCACTCCCCTCCCCTCCGACTCACTCCCCTCCGACTCACTCCCCTCCCCTCCGACTCCCTCCCCTCCGACTCACTCCCCTCCGACTCACTCCCCTCCCCTCCGACTCACTCCCCTCCCCTCCGACTCACTCCCCTCCCCTCCGACTCACTCCCCTCCCCTCCGACTCACTCCCCTCCCCTCCGACTCACTCCCCTCCCCTCCGACTCACTCCCCTCCCCTCCGACTCACTCCCCTCCGACTCACTCCCCTCCGACTCACTCCCCTCCGACTCACTCCCCTCCGAATCACTCCCCTCCCACTCACTCCCCTCCCACTCACTCCCCTCCCACTCACTCCTCTCCCACACACTCCCCTCCCACTCACTCCCCTCCCACTCACTCCCCTCCCACTCACTCCCCTCCCACTCACTCCCCTCCCACTCACTCCCCTCCCACTCACTCCCCTCCCACTCACTCCCCTCCCCTCCGACTCACTTCCCTCCGACTCACCCCCTCCCCTCTGACTCACTCCCCTCCCCTCTGACTCACTCCCCTCCCCTCTGACTCACTCCCCTCCCCTCCGACTCACTCCCCTCCGACTCAGCCCCTCCCCTCCGACTCACCCCCTCCCCTCCGACTCAGCCCCTCCCCTCCGACTCACTCCCCTCCCCTCCGACTCACTCCCCTCCCCTCCGACTCACTCCCCTCCGACTCACTCCCCTCCGACTCACTCCCCTCCGACTCACCCCCTCCCCTCCGACTCACTCCCCTCCCCTCCGACTCACCCCCTCCCCTCCGACTCACCCCCTCCCCTCCGACTCAGCCCCTCCCCTCCGACTCAGCCCCTCCCCTCCGACTCACTCCCCTCCCCTCCGACTCACTCCCCTCCCCTCCGACTCACTCCCCTCCGACTCACTCCCCTCCGACTCACTCCCCTCCGACTCACTCCCCTCCGACTCACCCCCTCCCCTCCGACTCACTCACCTCCCCTCCGACTCACCCCCCTCCCCTCCGACTCGCTCCCCTCCGACTCGCTCCCCTCCGACTCGCTCCCCTCCGACTCGCACCCCTCCGACTCGCTCCCCTCCGACTCGCTCCCCTCCCCTCCGACACGCTCCCCTCCCCTCCGACTCACACCCCTGCCCTCCGACTCACTCCCCCCCGACTCACTCCCCCCGACTCACTCCCCTCCGACTCACTCCCCTCCGACTCACTCCCCTCCGACTCACTCCCCTCCGACTCACTCCCTTCCGATTCAACCCCTCCGACTCACCCCCTCCCCTCCGACTCACTCCCCTC
The DNA here is from genome assembly GCF_047496885.1 of Scyliorhinus torazame. Taxonomy (NCBI): domain Eukaryota; kingdom Metazoa; phylum Chordata; class Chondrichthyes; order Carcharhiniformes; family Scyliorhinidae; genus Scyliorhinus; species Scyliorhinus torazame. The sequence continues at coordinate 43,156 of NW_027308305.1, read as the reverse complement.
CGACTCACTCCCCACCCCTCCGACTCACTCCCCTCCCCTCCGACTCACTCCCCTCCGACTTACTCCCCTCCCCTCCGACTCAGTCCCCTCCGACTCACTCCCCTCCGACTCACTCCCCTCTGACTCACTCCCCTCCGACTCACTCCCTCTGACTCACTCCCTCTGACTCACTCCCCTCCGACTCACTCCCCTCCGACTCACTCCCCTCCGACTCACTCCCCTCCGACTCACTCCCCTCCCCTCCGACTCACTCCCCTCCCCTCCGACTCACTCCCCTCCGACTCACTCCCCTCCCCTCCGACTCCCTCCCCTCCGACTCACTCCCCTCCGACTCACTCCCCTCCCCTCCGACTCACTCCCCTCCCCTCCGACTCACTCCCCTCCCCTCCGACTCACTCCCCTCCCCTCCGACTCACTCCCCTCCCCTCCGACTCACTCCCCTCCCCTCCGACTCACTCCCCTCCCCTCCGACTCACTCCCCTCCCCTCCGACTCACTCCCCTCCGACTCACTCCCCTCCGACTCACTCCCCTCCGACTCACTCCCCTCGGACTCACTCCCCTCCGACTCACTCCCCTCCGACTCCCCTCCGACTCTCTCCCCTCCGACTCTCTCCCCTCCGACTCTCTCCCCTCCCCTCCGACTCACTCCCCTGCCCTCCGACTCACTCCCCTCCCCTCCGACTCACTCCCCTCCCCTCCGACTCACTCCCCTCCCCTCCGACTCACTCCCCTCCCCTCCGACTCACTCCCCTCCCCTCCGACTCACTCCCCTCCGACTCACTCCCCTCCGACTCACTCCCCTCCGACTCACTCCCCTCCCCTCCGACTCACTCCCCTCCCCTCCGACTCACTCCCCTCCCCTCCGACTCACTCCCCTCCCCTCCGACTCACTCCACTCCCCTCCGACTCACTCCACTCCCCTCCGACTCACTCCCCTCCGACTCACTCCCCTCCGAGTCAGTCCCCTCCGAGTCAGTCCCCTCCGAGTCAGTCCCCTCCGACTCACTCCCCTCCGACTCACTCCCCTCCGACTCACTCCCCTCCGACTCACTCCCCTCCGACTTACTCCCCTCCGACTCACTCGCCTCCCCTCCGACTCACTCCCCTCCCCTCCGACTCTCTCCCCTCCGACTCTCTCCCCTCCGACTCACTCCCCTCCGACTCACTCCCCTCCGACTCACTCCCCTCCGACTCACTCCCCTCCGACTCACTCCCCTCCGACTCAGTCCCCTCCGACTCACTCCCCTACGACTCACTCGCCTCCCCTCCGACTCACTCCCCTCCCCTCCGACTCTCTCCCCTCCGACTCACTCCCCTCCGACTCACTCGCCTCCCCTCCGACTCACTCGCCTCCCCTCCGACTCTCTCCCCTCCGACTCTCTCCCCTCCGACTCTCTCCCCTCCGAATCTCTCCCCTCCCCTCCGACTCACTCCCCTGCCCTCCGACTCACTCCCCTCCCCTCCGACTCACTCCCCTCCCCTCCGACTCACTCCCCTCCCCTCCGACTCACTCCCCTCCCCTCTGACTCACTCCCCTCCCCTCCGACTCACTCCCCTCCGACTCACTCCCCTCCGACTCACTCCCCTCCCCTCCGACTCACTCCCCTCCCCTCCGACTCACTCCCCTCCCCTCCGACTCACTCCACTCCCCTCCGACTCACTCCACTCCCCTCCGACTCACTCCACTCCCCTCCGACTCACTCCCCTCCGACTCACTCACCTCCGAGTCAGTCCCCTCCGAGTCAGTCCCCTCCGACTCACTCCCCTCCGACTCACTCCCCTCCGACTCACTCCCCCCCGACTTACTCCCCTCCGACTCACTCGCCTCCCCTCCGACTCACTCCCCTCCCCTCCGACTCTCTCCCCTCCGACTCTCTCCCCTCCGACTCACTCCCCTCCGACTCACTCCCCTCCGACTCACTCCCCTCCGACTCACTCCCCTCCGACTCACTCCCCTCCGACTCAGTCCCCTCCGACTCACTCCCCTACGACTCACTCGCCTCCCCTCCGACTCACTCCCCTCCCCTCCGACTCTCTCCCCTCCGACTCACTCCCCTCCGACTCACTCGCCTCCCCTCCGACTCACTCGCCTCCCCTCCGACTCTCTCCCCTCCGACTCTCTCCCCTCCGACTCACTCCCCTCCGACTCACTCCCCTCCGACTCACTCCCCTCCGACTCACTCCCCTCCGACTCACTCCCCTCCCCTCCGACTCACTCCCCTCCGACTCACTCCCCTCCGACTCACTCCCCTCCGACTCACTCCCTCCGCCTCACTGCCTCCGACTCACTCCCCTCCGACTCACCCCCCTCCCCTCCGACTCACTCCCCCCGACTCACTCCCCCCGACTCACTCCCCTCCGACTCACTCCCCTCCGACTCACTCCCCTCCGACTCACTCCCCTCCGACTCACTCCCTTCCGATTCAACCCCTCCGACTCACCCCCTCCCCTCCGACTCACTCCCCTCCGACTCACTCCCCACCCCTCCGACTCACTCCCCTCCCCTCCGACTCACTCCCCTCCGACTTACTCCCCTCCCCTCCGACTCACTCCCCTCCGACTCACTCCCCTCCGACTCACTCCCCTCTGACTCACTCCCCTCCGACTCACTCCCTCTGACTCACTCCCTCTGACTCACTCCCTCTGACTCACTCCCCTCCGACTCACTCCCCTCCGACTCACTCCCCTCCGATTCAACCCCTCCGACTCAGCCCCTCCCCTCCGACTCACTCCCCTCCGACTCACTCCCCACCCCTCCAACTCACTCCCTCCGACTCACTCCCCTCCGACTCACTCCCCTCCGAATCACTCCCCTCCGTCTCACTCCCCTCCGACTCACTCCCCTCCGACTCACTCCCCTCCGACTCACTCCCCTCCGACTCACTCCCCTCCGACTCACTCCCCTCCGACTCACTCCCCTCCGACTCCCCTCCGACTCACTCCTCTCCCCTCCGACTCACTCCCCTCCCCTCCGACTCACTCCCCTCCCCTCCGACTCACTCCCCTCCCCTCCGACTCACTCCCCTCCGCTCCGACTCACTCCCCTCCCCTCCGACTCACTCCCCTCCCCTCCGAGTCACTCCCCTCCCCTCCGAGTCACTCCCCTCCGACTCACTCCCCTCCGACTCACTCCCCTCCGACTGACTCCCCTCCGACTGACTCCCCTCCCCTCCGACTGACTCCCCTCCAACTCACTCCCCTCCGACTCACTCCCCTCCGACTCACTCCCCTCCGACTCACTCCCCTCCGACTCACTCCCCTCCGACTCACTCCCCTCCGACTCACTCCCTCCGACTCACTCCCCTCCCACTCACTCCCCTCCCATTCACTCCCCTCCCACTCACTCCCCTCCCACTCACTCCCCTCCCACTCACTCCTCTCCCACACACTCCCCTCCCACTCACTCCCCTCCCACTCACTCCCCTCCCACTCACTCCCCTCCCACTCACTCCCCTCCCCTCCGACTCACTCCCCTCCGACTCACCCCCTCCCCTCTGACTCACTCCCCTCCCCTCTGACTCACTCCCCTCCCCTCTGACTCACTCCCCTCCCCTCCGACTCACTCCCCTCCGACTCAGCCCCTCCCCTCCGACTCACCCCCTCCCCTCCGACTCAGCCCCTCCCCTCCGACTCACTCCCCTCCCCTCCGACTCACTCCCCTCCCCTCCGACTCACTCCCCTCCGACTCACTCCCCTCCGACTCACCCCCTCCCCTCCGACTCACTCCCCTCCCCTCCGACTCACCCCCTCCCCTCCGACTCACCCCCTCCCCTCCGACTCAGCCCCTCCCCTCCGACTCAACCCCTCCCCTCCGACTCACTCCCCTCCCCTCCGACTCACTCCCCTCCGACTCACTCCCCTCCGACTCACTCCCCTCCGACTCACTCCCCTCCGACTCACCCCCTCCCCTCCGACTCACTCCCCTCCCCTCCGACTCACCCCCCTCCCCTCCGACTCACCCCCCTCCCCTCCGACTCGCTCCCCTCCGACTCGCTCCCCTCCGACTCGCTCCCCTCCGACTCGCTCCCCTCCGACTCGCTCCCCTCCGACTCGCTCCCCTCCGACTCGCTCCCCTCCCCTCCGACACGCTCCCCTCCCCTCCGACTCACACCCCTGCCCTCCGACTCACTCCCCTCCGACTCACTCCCCTCCGACTCACTCCCCTCCGACTCACTCCCCTCCGAATCACTCCCCTCCGAATCACTCCCCTCCGAATCACTCCCCTCCGAATCACTCCCCTCCGACTCACTCCCCTCCGACTCACTCCCCTCCGACTCACTCCCCTCCGACTCACTCCCCTCCGACTCACTCCCCTCCGACTCACCCCCCTCCGACTCACCCCCCTCCGACTCACCCCCCTCCGACTCACCCCCCTCCGACTCACTCCCCTCCCCTCCGACTCACTCCCCTCCGACTCACTCCCCTCCGACTCACTCCCCTCCGACTCACTCCCCTCCGACTCACTCCCCTCCGACTCACTCCCCTCCGACTCACTCCCCTCCGACTCACTCCCCTCCGAATCACTCCCCTCCGAATCACTCCCCTCCGACTCACTCCCCTCCGACTCACTCCCCTCCGACTCACTCCCCTCCGACTCACTCCCCTCCGACTCACTCGCCTCCGACTCACTCCCCTCCCCTCCGACTCGCTCCCCTCCGACTCACACCCCTCCGACTCACTCCCCTCCCCTCCGACTCACTCCCCTCCGACTCACTCCCCTCCGACTCACTCCCCTCCGACTCACTCCCCTCCGACTCACTCCCCTCCGACTCACTCCCCTCCCCTCCGACTCGCTCCCCTCCGACTCACACCCCTCCGACTCACACCCCTCCGACTCACTCCCCTCCCCTCCGACTCACTCCCCTCCGACTCACTCCCCTCCGACTCACTCCCCTCTGACTTACTCCCCTCCGACTCACCCCCCTCCGACTCACCCCCCTCCGACACACTCCCCTCCCCTCCGACTCACTCCCCTCCGACTCACTCCCCTCCGACTCACCCCCTCCCCTCCGACTCACTCCCCTCCGACACACTCCCCTCCGACTCACTCCCCTCCGACTCACTCCCCTCCGACTCACTCCCCTCCGACTCACTCCCCTCCGACTCACCCCCCTCCCCTCCGACTCACTCCCCTCCGACTCACTCCCCTCCGACTCACTCCCCTCCGACTCACTCCCCTCCGACTCACCCCCCTCCGACACACTCCCCTGCCCTCCGACTCACCTCACAACCCTCCGACTCACTCCCCTCCGACTCACTCCTCTCCCCTCCGAATCACTCCCCTCCGACTCACTCACCTCCGACTCACTCCCCTCCGACTCACTCCCCGTCCGACTCACTCCCCTCCGACTCACTCCCCTCCGACTCACTCCCCTCCGACTCACTCCCCTCCGACTCACTCCCCTCCGACTCACTCCCCTCCGACTCACTCCCCTCCGACTCACTCCCCTCCGACTCACTCCCCTCCGACTCACTCCCTCCGACTCACTCCCCTCCCACTCACTCCTCTCCCATTCACTCCCCTACCACTCACTCCCCTCCCACTCACTCCCCTCCCACTCACTCCTCTCCCACACACTCCCCTCCCACACACTCCCCTCCCACTCACTCCCCTCCCACTCACTCCCCTCCCACTCACTCCCCTCCCACTCACTCCCCTCCCACTCACTCCCCTCCCACTCACTCCCCTCCCACTCACTCCCCTCCCACTCACTCCCCTCCCACTCACTCCCCTCCCCTCCGACTCACTCCCCTCCGACTCACTCCCTTCCGACTCACTCCCTCCGACTCACCCCCCTCCGACTCACTCCCCTCCGACTCACCCCCCACCGACTCACTCCCCTCCGACTCACTCCCCTCCGACTCACTCCCCTCCGACTCACTCCCCTCCGACTCACTCCCCTCCGACTCACTCCCCTCCGACTCACTCCCCTCCGACTCACTCCCCTCCGACTCACTCCCCTCCGACTCACTCCCCTCCGACTCACTCCCTTCCCCTCTGACTCACTCCCCTCCGACTCACTCCCCTCCGACTCACTCCCCTCCGACTCACTCCCCTCCGACTCACTCCCCTCCGACTCACTCCCCTCCGACTCACTCCCCTCCGACTCACTCCCCTCCGACTCACTCCCCTCCGACTCACTCCCCTCCGACTCACTCGCCTCCGACTCACTCGCCTCCGACTCACTCGCCTCCGACTCACTCCCCTCTGACTCACTCCCCTCTGACTCACTCCCCTCAGACTCACTCCCCTCCGACTCACTCCCCTCAGACTCACTCCCCTCCGACTCACTCCCCTCCGACTCACTCCCCTCCGACTCACTCCCCTCCGACTCACCCCCCTCCGACTCACCCCCCTCCCCTCCGACACACTCCCCTCCGACTCACTCCCCTCCCCTCCGACTCACTCCCCTCCCCTCCGACTCACTCCCCTCCCCTCCGACTCACTCCCCTCCGGCTCACTCCCCTCCACTCCGACTCACTCCCCTCCGACTCACTCCCCTCCGACTCACTCCCCTCCGACTCACTCCCCTCCGACACACTCCCCTCCGACTCACTCCCCTCTGACTCACTCCCTCTGACACACTCCCTCTGACGCACTCCCCTCTGACTCATTCCCCTCCGACTCACTCCCCTCCGACTCACCCCCTCCGACTCACTCCCCTCCGACTCACTCCCCTCCGACTCACTCCCCTCCGACTCAACCCCCTCCCCTCCGACTCAACCCCCTCCCCTCCGACTCTCTCCCCTCCGACTCTCTCCCCTCCGACTCTCTCCCCTCCGACTCTCTCACTTCCGACTCTCTCCCCTCCGACTCTCTCCCCTCCGACTCACTCCCCTCCGACTCACTCCCCTCCGACTCACTCCCCTCCCCTCCGACTCATTCCCCTCCGACTCACTCCCCTCCCCTCCGACTCACTCCCCTCCCCTCCGACTCCCTCCCCTCCGACTCCCTCCCCTCCGACTCACTCCCCTCCCACTCACTCCCCTCCCACTCACTCCCCTCCCACTCACTCCCCTCCCACTCACTCCTCTCCCACACACTCCCCTCCCACACACTCCCCTCCCACTCACTCCCCTCCCACTCACTCCCCTCCCACTCACTCCCCTCCCACTCACTCCCCTCCCACTCACTCCCCTCCCACTCACTCCCCTCCCCTCCGACTCACTCCCCTCCGACTCACTCCCTTCCGACTCACTCCCTCCGACTCACCCCCCTCCGACTCACCCCCCTCCGACTCACCCCCCTCCGACTCACCCCCCACCGACTCACCCCCCACCGACTCACTCCCCTCCGACTCACTCCCCTCCGACTCACTCCCCTCCGACTCACTCCCCTCCGACTCACTCCCCTCCGACTCACTCCCCTCCGACTCACTCCCCTCCGACTCACTCCCCTCCGACTCACTCCCCTCCGACTCACTCCCCTCCGACTCACTCCCCTCCGACTCACTCCCCTCCGACTCACTCCCCTCCGACTCACTCCCCTCCGACTCACTCCCCTCCGACTCACTCCCTTCCCCTCTGACTCACTCCCCTCTGACTCACTCCCCTCTGACTCACTCCCCTCTGACTCACTCCCCTCCGACTCACTCCCCTCCGACTCACTCCCCTCCGACTCACTCCCCTCCGACTCACTCCCCTCCGACTCAATCCCCTCCGACTCACTCCCCTCCGACTCACTCCCCTCCGACTCACTCCCCTCCGACTCACTCCCCTCCGACTCACTCCCCTCAGACTCACTCCCCTCCGACTCACTCCCCTCCGACTCACTCCCCTCCGACTCACTCCCCTCCGACTCACTCCCCTCCGACTCACTCCCCTCCGACTCACTCCCCTCCGACTCACTCCCCTCCGACTCACCCCCCTCCGACTCACCCCCCTCCCCTCCGACACACTCCCCTCCGACTCACTCCCCTACCCTCCGACTCACTCCCCTCCCCTCCGACTCACTCCCCTCCCCTCCGACTCACTCCCCTCCGGCTAACTCCCCTCCACTCCGACTCACTCCCCTCCGACTCACTCCCCTCCGACTCACTCCCCTCCGACTCACTCCCCTCCGACTCACTCCCCTCTGACTCACTCCCTCTGACTCACTCCCTCTGACGCACTCCCCTCTGACTCATTCCCCTCCGACTCACTCCCCTCCGACTCACCCCCTCCGACTCACTCCCCTCCGACTCACTCCCCTCCGACTCACTCCCCTCCGACTCAACCCCCTCCCCTCCGACTCAACCCCCTCCCCTCCGACTCTCTCCCCTCCGACTCTCTCCCCTCCGACTCTCTCCCCTCCGACTCTCTCCCCTCCAACTCTCTCACTTCCGACTCTCTCCCCTCCGACTCTCTCCCCTCTGACTCACTCCCCTCCGACTCACTCCCCTCCGACTCACTCCCCTCCCCTCCGACTCATTCCCCTCCGACTCACTCCCCTCCCCTCCGACTCACTCCCCTCCCCTCCGACTCACTCCCCTCCGACTCACTCCCCTCCCCTCCGACTCCCTCCCCTCCGACTCCCTCCCCTCCGACTCACTCCCCTCCGACTCACTCCCCTCCCCTCCGACTCACTCCCCTCCCCTCCGACTCACTCCCCTCCCCTCCGACTCAATCCCCTCCCCTCCGACTCACTCCCCTCCCCTCAGACTCACTCCCCTCCCCTCAGACTCACTCCCCTCCGACTCACTCCCCTCCGACTCACTCCCCTCCGAATCACTCCCCTCCGAATCACTCCCCTCCGAATCACTCCCCTCCGACTCACTCCCCTCCGACTCACTCCCCTCCGACTCACTCCCCTCCGACTCACTCCCCTCCGACTCACTACCCTCCGACTCACTCCCCTCCCCTCCGACTCACTCCCCTCCGACTCACCCCTCCTCTCCGACTCACTCCCCTCCTCTCCGACTCACTCCCCTCCCCTCCGACTCACTCCCCTCCCCTCCGACTCACTCCCCTCCCCTCCGACTCACTCCCCTCCGACTCACTCCCCTCCGACTCACTCCCCTCCGACTCACTCCCCTCCGACACACTCCCCTCCCCTCCGACTCACTCCCCTCCGACTCACCTCACAACCCTCCGACTCACTCCCCTCCGACTCACTCCCCTCCCCTCCGACTCACTCCCCTCCGACTCACTCCCCTCCCCTCCGACTCCATCCCCTCCGACTCCCTCCCCTCCGACTCCCTCCCCTCCGACTCACTCCCCTCCCCTCCGACTCACTCCCCTCCCCTCCGACTCACTCCCCTCCCCTCCGACTCACTCCCCTCCGACTCACTCCCCTCCGACTCACTCCCCTCCGACTCACTCCCCTCCGACTCACTCCCCTCCGACTCACTCCCCTCCGACTCACTCCCTCCGACTCACTCCCCTCCCACTCACTCCCCTCCCACTCACTCCCCTCCCACTCACTCCCCTCCCACTCACTCCTCTCCCACACACTCCCCTCCCACACACTCCCCTCCCACTCACTCCCCTCCCACTCACTCCCCTCCCACTCACTCCCCTCCCACTCACTCCCCTCCCACTCACTCCCCTCCCACTCACTCCCCTCCCACTCACTCCCCTCCCACTCACTCCCCTCCCCTCCGACTCACTCCCCTCCGACTCACTCCCTTCCGACTCACTCCCTCCGACTCACCCCCCTCCGACACACTCCCCTCCGACTCACCCCCCACCGACTCACTCCCCTCCGACTCACTCCCCTCCGATTCACTCCCCTCCGACTCACTCCCCTCCGACTCACTCCCCTCCGACTCACTCCCCTCCGACTCACTCCCCTCCGACTCACTCCCCTCCGACTCACTCCCCTCCGACTCACTCCCCTCCGACTCACTCCCTTCCCCTCTGACTCACTCCCCTCTGACTCACTCCCCTCCGACTCACTCCCCTCCGACTCACTCCCCTCCGACTCACTCCCCTCCGACTCACTCCCCTCCGACTCACTCCCCTCCGACTCACTCCCCTCCCCTCCGACTCACTCCCCTCCCCTCCGACTCACTCCCCTCCCCTCCGACTCACTCCCCTCCGGCTCACTCCCCTCCACTCCGACTCACTCCCCTCCGACTCACTCCCCTCCGACTCACTCCCCTCCGACACACTCCCCTCCGACTCACTCCCCTCTGACTCACTCCCTCTGACTCACTCCCTCTGACGCACTCCCCTCTGACTCATTCCCCTCCGACTCACTCCCCTCCGACTCACCCCCTCCGACTCACTCCCCTCCGACTCAACCCCCTCCCCTCCGACTCAACCCCCTCCCCTCCGACTCACTCCCCTCCGACTCTCTCCCCTCCGACTCTCTCACTTCCGACTCTCTCCCCTCCGACTCTCTCACTTCCGACTCTCTCCCCTCCGACTCTCTCCCCTCCGACTCACTCCCCTCCGACTCACTCCCCTCCGACTCACTCCCCTCCCCTCCGACTCATTCCCCTCCGACTCACTCCCCTCCCCTCCGACTCACTCCCCTCCCCTCCGACTCCCTCCCCTCCGACTCCCTCCCCTCCGACTCACTCCCCTCCCACTCACTCCCCTCCCACTCACTCCCCTCCCACTCACTCCCCTCCCACTCACTCCCCTCCCACTCACTCCTCTCCCACACACTCCCCTCCCACACACTCCCCTCCCACTCACTCCCCTCCCACTCACTCCCCTCCCACTCACTCCCCTCCCACTCACTCCCCTCCCACTCACTCCGACTCACTCCCCTCCCACTCACTCCCCTCCCACTCACTCCCCTCCGACTCACTCCCTCCGACTCACCCCCCTCCGACTCACTCCCCTCCGACTCACCCCCCACCGACTCACCCCCCTCCGACTCACTCCCCTCCGACTCACTCCCCTCCGACTCACTCCCCTCCGACTCACTCCCCTCCGACTCACTCCCCTCCGACTCACTCCCCTCCGACTCACTCCCCTCCGACTCACTCCCCTCCGACTCACTCCCCTCCGACTCACTCCCCTCCGACTCACTCCCCTCCGACTCACTCCCCTCCGACTCACTCCCCTCCGACTCACTCCCTTCCCCTCTGACTCACTCCCCTCTGACTCACTCCCCTCCGACTCACTCCCCACCGACTCACTCCCCTCCGACTCACTCCCCTCCGACTCACTCCCCTCCGACTCACTCCCCTCCGACTCACTCCCCTCCGACTCACTCCCCTCCGACTCACTCCCCTCCGACTCACTCCCCTCCGACTCACTCCCCTCCGACTCACTCCCCTCCGACTCACTCCCCTCCGACTCACTCCCCTCAGACTCACTCCCCTCCGACTCACTCCCCTCCGACTCACTCCCCTCCGACTCACTCCCCTCCGACTCACTCCCCTCCGACTCACTCCCCTCCGACTCACTCCCCTCCGACTCACTCCCCTCCGACTCACTCCCCTCCGACTCACCCCCCTCCGACTCACCCCCCTCCGACTCACCCCCCTCCCCTCCGACACACTCCCCTCCGACTCACTCCCCTCCCCTCCGACTCACTCCCCTCCCCTCCGACTCACTCCCCTCCCCTCCGACTCACTCCCCTCCCCTCCGACTCACTCCCCTCCGGCTCACTCCCCTCCACTCCGACTCACTCCCCTCCGACTCACTCCCCTCCGACTCACTCCCCTCCGACTCACTCCCCTCCGACTCACTCCCCTCCGACTCACTCCCCTCTGACTCACTCCCTCTGACGCACTCCCCTCTGACTCATTCCCCTCCGACTCACTCCCCTCCGACTCACCCCCTCCGACTCACTCCCCTCCGACACACTCCCCTCCGACTCACTCCCCTCCGACTCAACCCCCTCCCCTCCGACTCAACCCCCTCCCCTCCGACTCTCTCCCCTCCGACTCTCTCCCCTCCGACTCTCTCCCCTCCGACTCTCTCCCCTCCGACTCTCTCACTTCCGACTCTCTCCCCTCCGACTCTCTCCCCTCCGACTCACTCCCCTCCGACTCACTCCCCTCCGACTCACTCCCCTCCCCTCCGACTCATTCCCCTCCGACTCACTCCCCTCCCCTCCGACTCACTCCCCTCCCCTCCGACTCACTCCCCTCCGACTCACTCCCCTCCCCTCCGACTCCCTCCCCTCCGACTCCCTCCCCTCCGACTCACTCCCCTCCGACTCACTCCCCTCCGACTCACTCCCCTCCCCTCCGACTCACTCCCCTCCCCTCCGACTCACTCCCCTCCCCTCCGACTCACTCCCCTCCCCTCCGACTCACTCCCCTCCCCTCAGACTCACTCCCCTCAGACTCACTCCCCTCAGACTCACTCCCCTCAGACTCACTCCCCTCAGACTCACTCCCCTCCGACTCACTCCCCTCCGAATCACTCCCCTCCGAATCACTCCCCTCCGAATCACTCCCCTCCGAATCACTCCCCTCCGACTCACTCCCCTCCGACTCACTCCCCTGTGACTCACTCCCCTCCGACTCACTACCCTCCGACTCACTCCCCTCCCCTCCGACTCACTCCCCTCCGACTCACTCCCCTCCTCTCCGACTCACTCCCCTCCTCTCCGACTCACTCCCCTCCCCTCCGACTCACTCCCCTCCCCTCCGACTCACTCCCCTCCCCTCCGACTCACTCCCCTCCGACTCACTCCCCTCCGACTCACTCCCCTCCGACACACTCCCCTCCCCTCCGACTCACTCCCCTCCGACTCACCTCACAACCCTCCGACTCACTCCCCTCCGACTCACTCCCCTCCCCTCCGACTCCATCCCCTCCGACTCCCTCCCCTCCGACTCCCTCCCCTCCGACTCCCTCCCCTCCGACTCACTCCCCTCCGACTCACTCCCCTCCCCTCCGACTCACTCCCCTCCCCTCCGACTCACTCCCCTCCCCTCCGACTCACTCCCCTCCGACTCACTCCCCTCCGACTCACTCCCCTCCGACTCACTCCCCTCCGACTCACTCCCCTCCGACTCACCTCACAACCCTCCGACTCACTCCCCTCCGACTCACTCCCCTCCCCTCCGACTCCATCCCCTCCGACTCCCTCCCCTCCGACTCCCTCCCCTCCGACTCCCTCCCCTCCGACTCACTCCCCTCCGACTCACTCCCCTCCGACTCACTCCCCTCCCCTCCGACTCACTCCCCTCCCCTCCGACTCACTCCCCTCCCCTCCGACTCACTCCCCTCCGACTCACTCCCCTCCCGCTCACTCCCCTCCCACTCACTCCTCTCCCACACACTCCCCTCCCACACACTCCCCTCCCACTCACTCCCCTCCCACTCACTCCCCTCCCACTCACTCCCCTCCCACTCACTCCCCTCCCACTCACTCCCCTCCCACTCACTCCCCTCCCACTCACTCCCCTCCCCTCCGACTCACTCCCCTCCGACTCACTCCCTTCCGACTCACTCCCTCCGACTCACCCCCCTCCGACTCACTCCCCTCCGACTCACCCCCCACCGACTCACCCCCCTCCGACTCACCCCCCTCCGACTCACTCCCCTCCGACTCACTCCCCTCCGACTCACTCCCCTCCGACTCACTCCCCTCCGACTCACTCCCCTCCGACTCACTCCCCTCCGACTCACTCCCCTCCGACTCACTCCCCTCCGACTCACTCCCCTCCGACTCACTCCCCTCCGACTCACTCCCCTCCGACTCACTCCCCTCCGACTCACTCCCTTCCCCTCTGACTCACTCCCCTCTGACTCACTCCCCTCTGACTCACTCCCCTCTGACTCACTCCCCTCCGACTCACTCCCCTCCGACTCACTCCCCTCCGACTCACTCCCCTCCGACTCACTCCCCTCCGACTCACTCCCCTCCGACTCACTCCCCTCCGACTCACTCCCCTCCGACTCACTCCCCTCCGACTCACTCCCCTCCGACTCACTCCCCTCCGACTCACTCCCCTCCGACTCACTCCCCTCCGACTCACTCCCCTCCGACTCACTCCCCTCCGACTCACTCCCCTCCGACTCACTCCCCTCCGACTCACTCCCCTCCGACTCACTCCCCTCCGACTCACCCCCCTCCGACTCACCCCCCTCCCCTCCGACACACTCCCCTCCGACTCACCCCCTCCGACTCACTCCCCTCCGACTCACTCCTCTCCGACTCACTCCCCTCCGACTCAACCCCCTCCCCTCCGACTCAACCCCCTCCCCTCCGACTCTCTCCCCTCCGACTCTCTCCCCTCCGACTCTCTCCCCTCCAACTCTCTCACTTCCGACTCTCTCCCCTCCGACTCTCTCCCCTCCGACTCACTCCCCACCGACTCACTCCCCTCCGACTCACTCCCCTCCCCTCCGACTCATTCCCCTCCGACTCACTCCCCTCCCCTCCGACTCACTCCCCTCCCCTCCGACTCACTCCCCTCCGACTCACTCCCCTCCCCTCCGACTCCCTCCCCTCCGACTCCCTCCCCTCCGACTCACTCCCCTCAGACTCACTCCCCTCAGACTCACTCCCCTCAGACTCACTCCCCTCAGACTCACTCCCCTCCGAATCACTCCCCTCCGAATCACTCCCCTCCGAATCACTGCCCTCCGACTCACTCCCCTCCGACTCACTCCCCTCCGACTCACTCCCCTCCGACTCACTCCCCTCCGACTCACTACCCTCCGACTCACTCCCCTCCCCTCCGACTCACTCCCCTCCGACTCACTCCCCTCCTCTCCGACTCACTCCCCTCCTCTCCGACTCACTCCCCTCCCCTCCGACTCACTCCCCTCCGACTCACTCCCCTCCGACTCACTCCCCTCCGACTCACTCCCCTCCGACACACTCCCCTCCCCTCCGACTCACTCCCCTCCGACTCACCTCACAACCCTCCGACTCACTCCCCTCCGACTCACTCCCCTCCCCTCCGACTCACTCCCCTCCGACTCACTCCCCTCCGACTCCATCCCCTCCGACTCACTCCCCTCCCCTCCGACTCACTCCCCTCCCCTCCGACTCACTCCCCTCCCCTCCGACTCACTCCCCTCCCCTCCGACTCACTCCCCTCCCCTCCGACTCACTCCCCTCCCCTCCGTCTCACTCCCCTCCCCTCCGACTCACTCCCCTCAGACTCACTCCCCTCAGACTCACTCCCCTCAGACTCACTCCCCTCAGACTCACTCCCCTCAGACTCACTCCCCTCAGACTCACTCCCCTCCGAATCACTCCCCTCCGAATCACTCCCCTCCGAATCACTCCCCTCCGAATCACTCCCCTCCGACTCACTCCCCTCCGACTCACTCCCCTCCGACTCACTACCCTCCGACTCACTCCCCTCCCCTCCGACTCACTCCCCTCCGACTCACTCCCCTCCGACTCAATCCGCTCCGACTCACTCCCCTCCCCTCCGACTCACTCCCCTCCCCTCCGACTCACTCCCCTCCGCTCCGACTCACTCCCCTCCCCTCCGACTTACTCCCCTCCCCTCCGACTCACTCCCCTCCGACTCACTCCCCTCCGACTCACTCCCCTCCGACTCACCCCCCTCCGACACACTCCCCTCCCCTCCGACTCACTCCCCTCCGACTCACCTCACAACCCTCCGACTCACTCCCCTCCGACTCACTCCCCTCCCCTCCGAATCACTCCCCTCCGACTCACTCCCCTCCGACTCACTCCCCTCCGACTCACTCCCCTCCGACTCACTCCCTTCCCCTCTGACTCACTCCCCTCCGACTCACTCCCCTCCGACTCACTCCCCTCCGACTCACTCCCTCCGACTCACCCCCCTCCGACTCACCCCCCTCCGACTCACTCCCCTCCGACTCACCCCCCACCGACTCACTCCCCTCCGACTCACTCCCCTCCGACTCACTCCCCTCCGACTCACTCCCTTCCCCTCTGACTCACTCCCCTCCGACTCACTCCCCTCCGACTCACTCCCCTCCGACTCACTCCCCTCCGACTCACTCCCGTCCGACTCACTCCCCTCCGACTCACTCCCCTCCGACTCACTCCCCTCCGACTCACTCCCCTCCGACTCACTCCCCTCCGACTCACTCCCCTCCGACTCACTCCCCTCCGACTCACTCCCCTCCGACTCACCCCCCACCGACTCACTCCCCTCCGACTCACTCCCCTCCGACTCACTCCCCTCCGACTCACTCCCCTCCGACTCACTCCCTTCCCCTCTGACTCACTCCCCTCCGACTGACTCCCCTCCGACTCACTCCCCTCCGACTCACTTCCCTCCGACTCACTCCCCTCCGACTCACTCCCCTCCGACTCACTCCCCTCCGACTCACTCCCCTCCGACTCACTCCCCTCCGACTCACTCCCCTCCGACTCACCCCCCTCCCCTCCGACACACTCCCCTCCGACTCACTCCCCTCCCCTCCGACTCACTCCCCTCCCCTCCGACTCACTCCCCTCCGACTCACTCCCCTCCCCTCCGACTCACTCCCCTCCGACTCACTCCCCTCCGACTCACTCCCCTCCGACTCACTCCCCTCCGACTCACTCCCTCCGACTCACTCCCTCTGACTCACTCCCTCTGACTCACTCCCTCCGACTCACTCCCTCTGACTCACTCCCTCTGACTCACTCCCCTCTGACTCACTCCCCTCCGACTCACTCCCCTCCGACTCACTCCCCTCCGACTCACTCCCCTCCGACTCACTCCCCTCCGACTCACTCCCCTCCGACTCACTCCCCTCCGACTCACCCCCCACCGACTCACTCCCCTCCGACTCACTCCCCTCCGACTCACTCCCCTCCGACTCACTCCCCTCCGACTCACTCCCCTCCGACTCACTCCCCTCCGACTCACCCCCCACCGACTCACTCCCCTCCGACTCACTCCCCTCCGACTCACTCCCCTCCGACTCACTCCCCTCCGACTCACTCCCTTCCCCTCTGACTCACTCCCCTCCGACTGACTCCCCTCCGGCTCACTCCCCTCCGACTCACTTCCCTCCGACTCACTCCCCTCCGACTCACTCCCCTCCGACTCACTCCCCTCCGACTCACTCCCCTCCGACTCACTCCCCTCCGACTCACCCCCCTCCCCTCCGACACACTCCCCTCCGACTCACTCCCCTCCCCTCCGACTCACTCCCCTCCGACTCACTCCCCTCCCCTCCGACTCACTCCCCTCCGACTCACTCCCCTCCGACTCACTCCCCTCCGACTCACTCCCCTCCGACTCACTCCCCTCCGACTCACTCCCTCCGACTCACTCCCTCTGACTCACTCCCTCTGACTCACTCCCTCTGACTCACTCCCTCTGACTCACTCCCCTCTGACTCACTCCCCTCCGACTCACTCCCCTCCGACTCACTCCCCTCCGACTCACTCCCCTCCGACTCACTCCCCTCCGACTCACTCCCCTCCGACTCACTCCCCTCCGACTCACTCCCCTCCGACTCACCCCCCACCGACTCACTCCCCTCCGACTCACTCCCCTCCGACTCACTCCCCTCCGACTCACTCCCCTCCGACTCACTCCCTTCCCCTCTGACTCACTCCCCTCCGACTGACTCCCCTCCGACTCACTCCCCTCCGACTCACTTCCCTCCGACTCACTCCCCTCCGACTCACTCCCCTCCGACTAACTCCCCTCCGACTCACTCCCCTCCGACTCACTCCCCTCCGACTCACTCCCCTCTGACTCACTCCCCTCCGACTCACCCCCCTCCCCTCCGACACACTCCCCTCCGACTCACTCCCCTCCCCTCCGACTCACTCCCCTCCGACTCACTCCCCTCCCCTCCGACTCACTCCCCTCCGACTCACTCCCCTCCGACTCACTCCCCTCCGACTCACTCCCCTCCGACTCACTCCACTCCGACTCACTCCCTCTGACTCACTCCCTCTGACTCACTCCCTCTGACTCACTCCCTCTGACTCACTCCCCTCTGACTCACTCCCCTCTGACTCACTCCCCTCCGACTCACTCCCCTCCGACTCACTACCCTCCGACTCACCCCCTCCGACTCACTCCCCTCCGACTCACTCCCCTCCGACTCACTCCCCTCCCCTCCGACTCACCCCCTCCCCTCCGACTCTCTCCCCTCCCCTCCGACTCTCTCCCCTCCGACTCACTCCCCTCCGACTCACTCCCCTCCCCTCCGACTCACTCCCCTCCGACTCACTCCCCTCCGACTCACTCCCCTCCCCTCCGACTCACTCCCCTCCCCTCCGACTCACTCCCCTCCCCTCCGACTCACTCCCCTCCGACTCACTCCCCTCCGACTCACTCCCCTCCGACTCACTCCCCTCCGACTCACTCCCCTCCGACTCACTCCCCTCCGACTCACTCCCCTCCCACTCACTCCCCTCCCACTCACTCCCCTCCCACTCACTCCCCTCCCACTCACTCCCCTCCCACTCACTCCCCTCCCACTCACTCCCCTCCCACTCACTCCCCTCCCACTCACTCCCCTCCCACTCACTCCCCTCCCACTCACTCCCCTCCCACTCACTCCCCTCCCATTCACTCCCCTCCCACTCACTCCCCTCCCACTCACTCCCCTCCGACTCACTCCCCTCCCCTCCGACTCATTCCCCTCCGACTCACTCCCCTCCCCTCCGACTCACTCCCCTCCCCTCCGACTCACTCCCCTCCGACTCACTCCCCTCCCCTCCGACTCCCTCCCCTCCGACTCACTCCCCTCCGACTCACTCCCCTCAGACTCACTCCCCTCAGACTCACTCCCCTCAGACTCACTCCCCTCAGACTCACTCCCCTCCGAATCACTCCCCTCCGAATCACTCCCCTCCGAATCACTCCCCTCCGAATCACTGCCCTCCGACTCACTCCCCTCCGACTCACTCCCCTCCGACTCACTCCCCTCCGACTCACTCCCCTCCGACTCACTACCCTCCGACTCACTCCCCTCCCCTCCGACTCACTCCCCTCCGACTCACTCCCCTCCTCTCCGACTCACTCCCCTCCTCTCCGACTCACTCCCCTCCCCTCCGACTCACTCCCCTCCGACTCACTCCCCTCCGACTCACTCCCCTCCGACACACTCCCCTCCCCTCCGACTCACTCCCCTCCGACTCACCTCACAACCCTCCGACTCACTCCCCTCGGACTCACTCCCCTCCCCTCCGACTCACTCCCCTCCGACTCACTCCCCTCCGACTCCATCCCCTCCGACTCACTCCCCTCCCCTCCGACTCACTCCCCTCCCCTCCGACTCACTCCCCTCCCCTCCGACTCACTCCCCTCCCCTCCGACTCACTCCCCTCCCCTCCGACTCACTCCCCTCCCCTCCGTCTCACTCCCCTCCCCTCCGACTCACTCCCCTCAGACTCACTCCCCTCAGACTCACTCCCCTCAGACTCACTCCCCTCAGACTCACTCCCCTCAGACTCACTCCCCTCCGAATCACTCCCCTCCGAATCACTCCCCTCCGAATCACTCCCCTCCGAATCACTCCCCTCCGACTCACTCCCCTCCGACTCACTCCCCTCCGACTCACTACCCTCCGACTCACTCCCCTCCCCTCCGACTCACTCCCCTCCGACTCACTCCCCTCCGACTCAATCCGCTCCGACTCACTCCCCTCCCCTCCGACTCACTCCCCTCCCCTCCGACTCACTCCCCTCCGCTCCGACTCACTCCCCTCCCCTCCGACTTACTCCCCTCCCCTCCGACTCACTCCCCTCCGACTCACTCCCCTCCGACTCACTCCCCTCCGACTCACCCCCCTCCGACACACTCCCCTCCCCTCCGACTCACTCCCCTCCGACTCACCTCACAACCCTCCGACTCACTCCCCTCCGACTCACTCCCCTCCCCTCCGAATCACTCCCCTCCGACTCACTCCCCTCCGACTCACTCCCCTCCGACTCACTCCCCTCCGACTCACTCCCTTCCCCTCTGACTCACTCCCCTCCGACTCACTCCCCTCCGACTCACTCCCCTCCGACTCACTCCCTCCGACTCACCCCCCTCCGACTCACCCCCCTCCGACTCACTCCCCTCCGACTCACCCCCCACCGACTCACTCCCCTCCGACTCACTCCCCTCCGACTCACTCCCCTCCGACTCACTCCCTTCCCCTCTGACTCACTCCCCTCCGACTCACTCCCCTCCGACTCACTCCCCTCCGACTCACTCCCCTCCGACTCACTCCCGTCCGACTCACTCCCCTCCGACTCACTCCCCTCCGACTCACTCCCCTCCGACTCACTCCCCTCCGACTCACTCCCCTCCGACTCACTCCCCTCCGACTCACTCCCCTCCGACTCACTCCCCTCCGACTCACTCCCCTCCGACTCACCCCCCACCGACTCACTCCCCTCCGACTCACTCCCCTCCGACTCACTCCCCTCCGACTCACTCCCCTCCGACTCACTCCCTTCCCCTCTGACTCACTCCCCTCCGACTGACTCCCCTCCGACTCACTCCCCTCCGACTCACTTCCCTCCGACTCACTCCCCTCCGACTCACTCCCCTCCGACTCACTCCCCTCCGACTCACTCCCCTCCGACTCACTCCCCTCCGACTCACTCCCCTCCGACTCACCCCCCTCCCCTCCGACACACTCCCCTCCGACTCACTCCCCTCCCCTCCGACTCACTCCCCTCCCCTCCGACTCACTCCCCTCCGACTCACTCCCCTCCCCTCCGACTCACTCCCCTCCGACTCACTCCCCTCCGACTCACTCCCCTCCGACTCACTCCCCTCCGACTCACTCCCTCCGACTCACTCCCTCTGACTCACTCCCTCTGACTCACTCCCTCCGACTCACTCCCTCTGACTCACTCCCTCTGACTCACTCCCCTCTGACTCACTCCCCTCCGACTCACTCCCCTCCGACTCACTCCCCTCCGACTCACTCCCCTCCGACTCACTCCCCTCCGACTCACTCCCCTCCGACTCACTCCCCTCCGACTCACCCCCCACCGACTCACTCCCCTCCGACTCACTCCCCTCCGACTCACTCCCCTCCGACTCACTCCCCTCCGACTCACTCCCCTCCGACTCACTCCCCTCCGACTCACCCCCCACCGACTCACTCCCCTCCGACTCACTCCCCTCCGACTCACTCCCCTCCGACTCACTCCCCTCCGACTCACTCCCTTCCCCTCTGACTCACTCCCCTCCGACTGACTCCCCTCCGGCTCACTCCCCTCCGACTCACTTCCCTCCGACTCACTCCCCTCCGACTCACTCCCCTCCGACTCACTCCCCTCCGACTCACTCCCCTCCGACTCACTCCCCTCCGACTCACCCCCCTCCCCTCCGACACACTCCCCTCCGACTCACTCCCCTCCCCTCCGACTCACTCCCCTCCGACTCACTCCCCTCCCCTCCGACTCACTCCCCTCCGACTCACTCCCCTCCGACTCACTCCCCTCCGACTCACTCCCCTCCGACTCACTCCCCTCCGACTCACTCCCTCCGACTCACTCCCTCTGACTCACTCCCTCTGACTCACTCCCTCTGACTCACTCCCTCTGACTCACTCCCCTCTGACTCACTCCCCTCCGACTCACTCCCCTCCGACTCACTCCCCTCCGACTCACTCCCCTCCGACTCACTCCCCTCCGACTCACTCCCCTCCGACTCACTCCCCTCCGAGTCACTCCCCTCCGACTCACCCCCCACCGACTCACTCCCCTCCGACTCACTCCCCTCCGACTCACTCCCCTCCGACTCACTCCCCTCCGACTCACTCCCTTCCCCTCTGACTCACTCCCCTCCGACTGACTCCCCTCCGACTCACTCCCCTCCGACTCACTTCCCTCCGACTCACTCCCCTCCGACTCACTCCCCTCCGACTAACTCCCCTCCGACTCACTCCCCTCCGACTCACTCCCCTCCGACTCACTCCCCTCTGACTCACTCCCCTCCGACTCACTCCCCTCCGACTCACCCCCCTCCCCTCCGACACACTCCCCTCCGACTCACTCCCCTCCCCTCCGACTCACTCCCCTCCGACTCACTCCCCTCCCCTCCGACTCACTCCCCTCCGACTCACTCCCCTCCGACTCACTCCCCTCCGACTCACTCCACTCCGACTCACTCCCTCTGACTCACTCCCTCTGACTCACTCCCTCTGACTCACTCCCTCTGACTCACTCCCCTCTGACTCACTCCCCTCTGACTCACTCCCCTCCGACTCACTCCCCTCCGACTCACTACCCTCCGACTCACCCCCTCCGACTCACTCCCCTCCGACTCACTCCCCTCCGACTCACTCCCCTCCCCTCCGACTCACCCCCTCCCCTCCGACTCTCTCCCCTCCCCTCCGACTCACTCCCCTCCGACTCACTCCCCTCCCCTCCGACTCACTCCCCTCCGACTCACTCCCCTCCGACTCACTCCCCTCCCCTCCGACTCACTCCCCTCCCCTCCGACTCACTCCCCTCCCCTCCGACTCACTCCCCTCCGACTCACTCCCCTCCGACTCACTCCCCTCCGACTCACTCCCCTCCGACTCACTCCCCTCCGACTCACTCCCCTCCGACTCACTCCCCTCCGACTCACTCCCCTCCCACTCACTCCCCTCCCACTCACTCCCCTCCCACTCACTCCCCTCCCACTCACTCCCCTCCCACTCACTCCCCTCCCACTCACTCCCCTCCCACTCACTCCCCTCCCACTCACTCCCCTCCCACTCACTCCCCTCCCACTCACTCCCCTCCCACTCACTCCCCTCCCATTCACTCCCCTCCCACTCACTCCCCTCCCACTCACTCCCCTCCGACTCTCTCCCCTCCGACTCACTCCCCTCCGACTCACTCCCCTCCCCTCCGACTCACTCCCCTCCGACTCACTCCCCTCCGACTCACTCCCCTCCGACTCACTCCCCTCCCCTCCGACTCCCTCCCCTCCGACTCACTCCCCTCCCCTCCGACTCACTCCCCTCCCCTCCGACTCACTCCCCTCCCCTCCGACTCACTCCCCTCCCCTCCGACTCACTCCCCTCCGACTCACTCCCCTCCGACTCACTCCCCTCCGACTCACTCCCTTACCCTCTGACTCACTCCCCTCCGACTCACTCCCCTCCGACTCACTGCCCTCCGACTCACTCCCCTCCGACTCACTCCCCTCCGACTCACTCCCCTCCGACTCACTCCCCTCCGACTCACTCCCCTCCGACTCACTCCCCTCCGACTCACCCCCCTCCCCTCCGACACACTCCCCTCCGACTCACTCCCCTCCGACTCACTCCCCTCCCCTCCGACTCACTCCCCTCCGGCTCACTCCCCTGCCCTCCGACTCACTCCCCTCCGACTCACTCCCCTCCGACTCACTCCCCTCCGACTCACTCCCCTCCGACTCACTCCCCTCCGACTCACTCCCCTCCGACTCACTCCCCTCCGACTCACTCCCCTCCGACTCACTCCCCTCCGACTCACTCCCCTCCGACTCACTCCCCTCCGACTCACTCCCCTCCGACTCACTCCCCTCCGACTCACTCCCCTCCGACTCACTCCCTCTGACTCACTCCCTCTGACTCACTCCCTGTGACTCACTCCCCTCCGACTAACTCCCCTCCGACTCACTCCCCTCCGACTCACTCCCCTCCGACTCACTCCCCTCCGACTCACTCCCCTCCGACTCACTCCCCTCCGACTCACTCCCCTCCGACTCACTCCCCTCCCCTCCGACTCAACCCCCTCCACTCCGACTCACTCCCCTCCGACTCTCTCCCCTCCGACTCTCTCCCCTCCGACTCACTCCCCTCCGACTCACTCCCCTCAGACTCACTCCCCTCAGACTCACTCCCCTCCGACTCACTCCCCTCCGACTCACTCCCCTCCGACTCACTCCCCTCCGACTCACTACCCTCCGACTCACTACCCTCCGACTCACTACCCTCCGACTCACTCCCCTCCCCTCCGAATCACTCCCCTCCCCTCCGACTCACTCCCCTCCGACTCACTCCCCTCCGACTCACTCCCCTCCGACTCACTCCCCTCCGACTCACTCCCCTCCGACTCAATCCCCTCCGACTCACTCCCCTCCCCTCCGACTCACTCCCCTCCCCTCCGACTCACTCCCCTCCCCTCCGACTCACTCCCCTCCCCTCCGACTCACTCCCCTCCGACTCACTCCCCTCCGACTCACTCCCCTCCGACTCACTCCCCTCCGACTCACCCCCCTCCGACACACTCCCCTCCCCTCCGACTCACTCCCCACCGACTCACCTCACAACCCTCCGACTCACTCCCCTCCGACTCACTCCCCTCCCCTCCGACTCACTCCCCTCCGACTCACTCCACTCCGACTCACTCCCCTCCGACTCACTCCCCTCCGACTCACTCCCCTCCGACTCACTCCCCTCCGACTCACTCCCCTCCGACTCACTCCCCTCCGACTCACTCCCTCCGTCTCACTCCCCTCCCATTCACTCCCCTCCCACTCACTCCCCTCCCACTCACTCCCCTCCCACTCACTCCTCTCCCACACACTCCCCTCCCACTCACTCCCCTCCCACTCACTCCCCTCCCACTCACTCCCCTCCCACTCACTCCCCTCCCACTCACTCCCCTCCCACTCACTCCCCTCCCCTCCGACTCACTCCCCTCCGACTCACTCCCTCCGACTCACCCCCCTCCGACTCACTCCCCTCCGACTCACCCCCCACCGACTCACTCCCCTCCGACTCACTCCCCTCCGACTCACTCCCCTCCGACTCACTCCCCTCCGACTCACTCCCCTCCGACTCACTCCCCTCCGACTCACTCCCCTCCGACTCACTCCCCTCCGACTCACTCCCTTCCCCTCTGACTCACTCGCCTCCGACTCACTCCCCTCCCCTCCGACTCACTCCCCTCCGACTCACTCCCTCCGACTCACTCCCTCCGACTCACCCCCCTCCGACTCACTCCCCTCCGACTCACCCCCCACCGACTCACTCCCCTCCGACTCACTCCCCTCCGACTCACTCCCCTCCGACTCACTCCCCTCCGACTCACTCCCCTCCGACTCACTCCCCTCCGACTCACTCCCTTCCCCTCTGACTCACTCGCCTCCGACTCACTCCCCTCCCCTCCGACTCACTCCCCTCCGACTCACTCCCTCCGACTCACTCCCCTCCGACTCACTCCCCTCCGACTCACTCCCTTCCCCTCTGACTCACTCCCCTCTGACTCACTCCCCTCCGACTCACTCCCCTCCGACTCACTCCCCTCCGACTCACTCCCCTCCGACTCACTCCCCTCCGACTCACTCCCCTCCGACTCACTCCCCTCCGACTCACTCCCCTCCGACTCACTCCCCTCCGACTCACTCCCCTCCGACTCACTCCCCTCCGACTCACCCCCCTCCGACTCACCCCCCTCCGACTCACCCCCCTCCGACTCACCCCCCTCCGACTCACTCCCCTCCGACTCACTCCCCTCCGACTCACTCCCCTCCGACTCACTCCCCTCCGACTCACTCCCCTCCGACTCACTCCCCTCCGACTCACTCCCCTCCGACTCACTCCCCTCCGACTCACCCCCCTCCCCTCCGACACACTCCCCTCCCATCCGACTCACTCCCCTCCCCTCCGACTCACTCCCCTCCGACTCACTCCCCTCCCCTCCGACTCACTCCCCTCCGACTCACTCCCCTCCGACTCACTCCCCTCCGACTCACTCCCCTCCGACTCACTCCCTCTGACTCACTCCCTCTGACTCACTCCCTCTGACTCACTCCCTCTGACTCACTCCCTCTGACTCACTCCCTCTGACTCACTCCCTCTGACTCACTCCCCTCTGACTCACTCCCCTCTGACTCACTCCCCTCTGACTCACTCCCCTCTGACTCACTCCCCTCCGACTGACTCCCCTCCGACTCACCCCCTCCGACTCACTCCCCTCCGACTCACTCCCCTCCCCTCGGACTCACTCCCCTCCCCTCGGACTCACTCCCCTCCCCTCCGACTCACTCCCCTCCCCTCCGACTCACTCCCCTCCCCTCCGACTCAACCCCCTCCCCTCCGACTCTCTCCCCTCCGACTCTCTCCCCTCCGACTCTCTCCCCTCCGACTCACTCCCCTCCGACTCACTCCCCTCCGACTCACTCCCCTCCGACTCACTCCCCTCCGACTCACTCCCCTCCGACTCACTCCCCTCCGACTCACTCCCCTCCCCTCCGACTCACTCCCCTCCCCTCCGACTCACTCCCCTCCCCTCCGACTCACTCCCCTCCGACTCACTCCCCTCCCCTCCGACTCCTCCCCTCCGACTCCCTCCCCTCCGACTCACTCCCCTCCGACTCACTCCCCTCCCCTCCGACTCACTCCCCTTCCCTCCGACTCACTACCCTCCCCTCCGACTCACTCCCCTCCGACTCACTCCCCTCCGACTCACTCCCCTCCGACTCACTCCCCTCCGACTCACTCCCCTCCGACTCACTCCCCTCCGACTCACTCCCCTCGGACTCACTCCCCTCGGACTCACTCCCCTCGGACTCACTCCCCTCCGACTCTCTCCCCTCCGACTCTCTCCCCTCCGACTCTCTCCCCTCCCCTCCGACTCACTCCCCTCCCCTCCGACTCACTCCCCTCCCCTCCGACTCACTCCCCTCCCCTCCGACTCACTCCCCTCCCCTCCGACTCACCCCTCCCCTCCGACTCACTCCCCTCCGACTCACTCCCCTCCGACTCACTCACCTCCGACTCACCTCCGAGTCAGTCCCCTCCGACTCTCTCCCCTCCGACTCACTCCCCTCCGACTCACTCCCCTCCCCTCCGACTCACTCCCCTCCCCTCCGACTCACTCCCCTCCCCTCCGACTCACTCCACTCCCCTCCGACTCACTCCACTCCCCTCCGACTCACTCCCCTCCGACTCACTCACCTCCGAGTCAGTCCCCTCCGAGTCAGTCCCCTCCGACTCACTCCCCTCCGACTCACTCCCCTCCGACTCACTCCCCTCCGACTCACTCCCCTCCGACTCACTCCCCTCCGACTCACTCGCCTCCCCTCCGACTCACTCCCCTCCCCTCCGACTCTCTCCCCTGCGACTCACTCCCCTCCGACTCACTCCCCTCCGACTCACTCCCCTCCGACTCACTCCCCTCCGACTCACTCCCCTCCGACTCAGTCCCCTCCGACTCACTCCCCTCCGACTCACTCCCCTCCCCTCCGACTCACTCGCCTCCCCTCCGACTCTCTCCCCTCCGACTCACTCCCCTCCGACTCACTCGCCTCCCCTCCGACTCACTCCCCTCCCCTCCGACTCTCTCCCCTCCTACTCTCTCCCCTTCGACTCACTCCCCTCCGTCTCACTCCTCTCCGACTCACTCCCCTCCGACTCACTCCCCTCCGACTCACTCCACTCCGACTCACTCCCCTCCGACTCACTCCCCTCCGACTCACTCCCCTCCGACTCACTCTCTCCGACTCACCGACTCACTCCCTCCGACTCACTCCCCCCCGACTCACCCCCCTCCCCTCCGACTCACTCCCCCCGACTCACTCCCCCCGACTCACTCCCCTCCGACTCACTCCCCTCCGACTCACTCCCCTCCGACTCACTCCCCTCCGACTCACTCCCCTCCGACTCACTCCCCTCCGATTCAACCCCTCCGACTCACCCCCTCCCCTCCGACTCACTCCCCTCCGACTCACTCCCCACCCCTCCGACTCACTCCCCTCCCCTCCGACTCACTCCCCTCCGACTTACTCCCCTCCCCTCCGACTCACTCCCCTCCGACTCACTCCCCTCTGACTCACTCCCCTCCGACGCACTCCCTCTGACTCACTCCCTCTGACTCACTCCCCTCCGACTCACTCCCCTCCGACTCACTCCCCTCCGTCACACTCCCCTCCGACTCACTCCCCTCCGACTCACTCCCCTCCGACTCACTCCCCTCCGACTCACTCCCCTCCGACTCACTCCCCTCCGACTCACTCCCCTCCGACTCACTCCCCTCCGACTCACTCCCCTCCGACTCACTCCCCTCTGACTCCCCTCCGACTCACTCCTCTCCCCTCCGACTCACTCCACTCCCCTCCGACTCACTCCCCTCCCCTCCGACTCACTCCCCTCCCCTCCGACTCACTCCCCTCCCCTCCGACTCACTCCCCTCCCCTCCGACTCACTCCCCTCCCCTCCGACTCACTCCCCTCCGACTCACTCCCCTCCGACTCACTCCCCTCCGACTCACTCCCCTCCGACACTCCCCTCCGACTCACTCCCCTCCGACTCACTCCCCTCCCCTCCGACTGACTCCCCTCCAACTCACTCCCCTCCAACTCACTCCCCTCCAACTCACTCCCCTCCAACTCACTCCCCTCCAACTCACTCCCCTCCAACTCACTCCCCTCCAACTCACTCCCCTCCAACTCACACCACTCAAACTCACTCCCCTCCCCTCCGACTCACTCCCCTCCGACTCACTCCCCTCCGACTCACTCCCCTCCGACTCACTCCCCTCCGACTCACTCCCCTCCGACTCACTCCCCTCCGACTCACTCCCCATCCGACTCACTCCCCATCCGACTCACTCCCCCCCGACTCACTCCCCTCCGACTCACTCCCCTCCGATTCACCCCCTCCCCTCCGACTCACCCCCCTCCCCTCCAACTCACCCCCCTCGACTCACCCCCCTCCGACTCACCCCCCTCGACTCACCCCCCTCCGACTCACTCCCCTCCGACTCACTCCCCTCCGACTCACTCCCCTCCGACTCACTCCCCTCCGACTCACTCCCCTCCGACTCACTCCCCTCCGACTCACCCCCCTCCGAATCACCCCCCTCCGAATCACCCCCCCTCCGACTCACCCCCCTCCACTCCGACTCACTCCCCACCCCTCCGACTCACTCCCCTTCGACTCACTCCCTCCGACTCACTCCCCTTCGACTCACTCCCCTCCGACTCACTCCACTCCGACTCACTCCCCTCCGACTCACTCCCCTCCGACTCACTCCCCTCCGACTCACTCCCCTCCGACTCACCCCCTCCGACTCACTCCCCTCCGACTCACTCCCCTCCGACTCACTCCCTCCCCTCCGACTCACTCCCTCCCCTCCGACTCACTCCCCTCCCCTCCGACTCACTCCCCTCCCCTCCGACTCACTCCCCTCCACTCCGACTCACTCCCCTCCACTCCGACTCACTCCCCTCCACTCCGACTCACTCCCCTCCCCTCCGACTCACTCCCCTCCCGTCCGACTCACTCCCCTCCCCTCCGACTCACTCCCCTCCCCTCCGACTCACTCCCCTCCCCTCCGACTCACTCCCCTCCCCTCCGACTCACTCCCCTCCGACTCACTCCCCTCCGACTCTGTCCCCTCCGACTCTGTCCCCTCCGACTCTGTCCCCTCCGACTCTGTCCCCTCCCCTCCGACTCACTCCCCTCCAACTCACTCCCCTCCAACTCACTCCCCTCCAACTCACTCCCCTCCCCTCCGACTCACTCCCCTCCCCTCCGACTCACTCCCCTCCCCTCCGACTCACTCCCCTCCCCTCCGACTCACTCCCCTCCCCTCCGACTCACTCCCCTCCCCTCCGACTCACTCCCCTCCCCTCCGACTCACTCCCCTCCGACTCACTCCCCTCCGACTCACTCCCCTCCGAGTCACTCCCCTCCGACTCACTCCCCTCCGACTCACTCCCCTCCGACTCACTCCCCTCCCCTCCAACTCACTCCCATCCAACTCACTCCCCTCCAACTCACTCCCCTCCAACTCACTCCCCTCCAACTCACTCCCCTCCAACTCACTCCCCTCCAACTCACACCACTCAAACTCACTCCCCTCCCCTCCGACACACTCCCCTCCGACTCACTCCCCTCCGACTCACTCCCCTCCGACTCACTCCCCTCCGACTCACTCCCCTCCGACTCACTCCCCTCCGACTCACTCCCCTCCGACTCACTCCCCATCCGACTCACTCCCCTCCGACTCACTCCCCTCCGACTCACTCCCCTCCGACTCACTCCCCTCCGACTCACTCCCCTCCGACTCACTCCCCTCCGACTCACTCCCCTCCGACTCACTCCCCTCCGACTCACTCCCCTCCGACTCACTCCCCTCCGACTCACTCCCCTCCGATTCACCCCCTCCCCTCCGACTCACCCCCCTCCCCTCCGACTCACCCCCCTCCCCTCCGACTCACCCCCCTCGACTCACCCCCCTCCGACTCACCCCCCTCCGACTCACCCCCCTCCGACTCACTCCCCTCCGACTCACTCCCCTCCGACTCACTCCCCTCCGACTCACTCCCCTCCGACTCACTCCCCTCCGACTCACTCCCCTCCGACTCACTCCCCTCCGATTCACCCCCCTCCGAATCACTCCCCTCCGAATCACCCCCCCTCCGACTCACCCCCCTCCACTCCGACTCACTCCCCACCCCTCCAACTCACTCCCTCCGACTCACTCCCCTTCGACTCACTCCCCTCCGACTCACTCCCCTCCGACTCACTCCCCATCCGACTCACTCCCCTCCGACTCACTCCCCTCCGACTCACTCCCCTCCGACTCACTCCCCTCCGACTCACTCCCCTCCGACTCACTCCCCTCCGACTCACTCCCCTCCGACTCACTCCCCTCCGATTCACCCCCTCCCCTCCGACTCACCCCCCTCCCCTCCGACTCACCCCCCTCCCCTCCGACTCACCCCCCTCGACTCACCCCCCTCCGACTCACCCCCCTCCGACTCACCCCCCTCCGACTCACTCCCCTCCGACTCACTCCCCTCCGACTCACTCCCCTCCGACTCACTCCCCTCCGACTCACTCCCCTCCGACTCACTCCCCTCCGACTCACTCCCCTCCGATTCACCCCCCTCCGAATCACTCCCCTCCGAATCACCCCCCTCCGACTCACCCCCCTCCACTCCGACTCACTCCCCACCCCTCCAACTCACTCCCTCCGACTCACTCCCCTTCGACTCACTCCCCTCCGACTCACTCCCCTCCGACTCACTCCCCTCCGACTCACTCCCCTCCGACTCACTCCCCTCCGACTCACTCCCCTCCGACTCACTCCCCTCCGACTCACTCCCCTCCCCTCCGACTGACTCCCCTCCAACTCACTCCCCTCCAACTCACTTCCCTCCAACTCACTCCCCTCCAACTCACTCCCCTCCAACTCACTCCCCTCCAACTCACTCCCCTCCAACTCACTCCCCTCCAACTCACACCACTCAAACTCACTCCCCTCCCCTCCGACTCACTCCCCTCCGACTCACTCCCCTCCGACTCACTCCCCTCCGACTCACTCCCCTCCGACTCACTCCCCTCCGACTCACTCCCCATCCGACTCACTCCCCTCCGACTCACTCCCCTCCGACTCACTCCCCTCCGACTCACTCCCCTCCGATTCACCCCCTCCCCTCCGACTCACCCCCCTCCCCTCCAACTCACCCCCCTCGACTCACCCCCCTCCGACTCACCCCCCTCGACTCACCCCCCTCCGACTCACTCCCCTCCGACTCACTCCCCTCCGACTCACTCCCCTCCGACTCACTCCCCTCCGACTCACTCCCCTCCGACTCACTCCCCTCCGACTCACTCCCCTCCGACTCACCCCCCTCCGAATCACCCCCCTCCGAATCACCCCCCCTCCGACACACCCCCCTCCACTCCGACTCACTCCCCACCCCTCCGACTCACTCCCCTTCGACTCACTCCCTCCGACTCACTCCCCTTCGACTCACTCCCCTCCGACTCACTCCACTCCGACTCACTCCCCTCCGACTCACTCCCCTCCGACTCACTCCCCTCCGACTCACTCCCCTCCGACTCACCCCCTCCGACTCACTCCCCTCCGACTCACTCCCCTCCGACTCACTCCCTCCCCTCCGACTCACTCCCTCCCCTCCGACTCACTCCCCTCCCCTCCGACTCACTCCCCTCCCCTCCGACTCACTCCCCTCCACTCCGACTCACTCCCCTCCACTCCGACTCACTCCCCTCCACTCCGACTCACTCCCCTCCACTCCGAATCACTCCCCTCCTCTCCGACTCACTCCCCTCCCGTCCGACTCACTCCCCTCCCCTCCGACTCACTCCCCTCCCCTCCGACTCACTCCCCTCCCCTCCGACTCACTCCCCTCCGACTCACTCCCCTCCGACTCTGTCCCCTCCGACTCTGTCCCCTCCGACTCTGTCCCCTCCGACTCTGTCCCCTCCGACTCTGTCCCCTCCCCTCCGACTCACTCCCCTCCAACTCACTCCCCTCCAACTCACTCCCCTCCCCTCCGACTCACTCCCCTCCCCTCCGACTCACTCCCCTCCCCTCCGACTCACTCCCCTCCCCTCCGACTCACTCCCCTCCCCTCTGACTCACTCCCCTCCCCTCCGACTCACTCCCCTCCCCTCCGACTCACTCCCCTCCGACTCACTCCCCTCCGACTCACTCCCCTCCGACTCACTCCCCTCCCCTCCAACTCACTCCCCTCCCCTCCAACTCACTCCCCTCCAACTCACTCCCCTCCAACTCACTCCCCTCCAACTCACTCCCCTCCAACTCACTCCCCTCCAACTCACTCCCCTCCAACTCACTCCCCTCCAACTCACACCACTCAAACTCACTCCCCTCCCCTCCGACACACTCCCCTCCGACTCACTCCCCTCCGACTCACTCCCCTCCGACTCACTCCCCTCCGACTCACTCCCCTCCGACTCACTCCCCATCCGACTCACTCCCCTCCGACTCACTCCCCTCCGACTCACTCCCCTCCGACTCACTCCCCTCCGACTCACTCCCCTCCGACTCACTCCCCTCCGACTCACTCCCCTCCGACTCACTCCCCTCCGACTCACTCCCCTCCGATTCACCCCCTCCCCTCCGACTCACCCCCCTCCCCTCCGACTCACCCCCCTCCCCTCCGACTCACCCCCCTCGACTCACCCCCCTCCGACTCACCCCCCTCCGACTCACCCCCCTCCGACTCACTCCCCTCCGACTCACTCCCCTCCGACTCACTCCCCTCCGACTCACTCCCCTCCGACTCACTCCCCTCCGACTCACTCCCCTCCGACTCACTCCCCTCCGACTCACTCCCCTCCGATTCACCCCCCTCCGAATCACTCCCCTCCGACTCACCCCCCTCCACTCCGACTCACTCCCCACCCCTCCAACTCACTCCCTCCGACTCACTCCCCTTCGACTCACTCCCCTCCGACTCACTCCCCTCCGACTCACTCCCCATCCGACTCACTCCCCTCCGACTCACTCCCCTCCGACTCACTCCCCTCCGACTCACTCCCCTCCGACTCACTCCCCTCCGACTCACTCCCCTCCGACTCACTCCCCTCCGATTCACCCCCTCCCCTCCGACTCACCCCCCTCCCCTCCGACTCACCCCCCTCCCCTCCGACTCACCCCCCTCGACTCACCCCCCTCCGACTCACCCCCCTCCGACTCACCCCCCTCCGACTCACTCCCCTCCGACTCACTCCCCTCCGACTCACTCCCCTCCGACTCACTCCCCTCCGACTCACTCCCCTCCGACTCACTCCCCTCCGATTCACCCCCCTCCGAATCACTCCCCTCCGACTCACTCCCCTCCGACTCACTCCCCTCCGACTCACTCCCCACCCCTCCAACTCACTCCCTCCGACTCACTCCCTCCGACTCACTCCCCTCCGACTCACTCCCCTCCGACTCACTCCCCTCCGATTCACCCCCTCCCCTCCGACTCACCCCCCTCCCCTCCGACTCACCCCCCTCCCCTCCGACTCACCCCCCTCGACTCACCCCCCTCCGACTCACCCCCCTCCGACTCACCCCCCTCCGACTCACTCCCCTCCGACTCACTCCCCTCCGACTCACTCCCCTCCGACTCACTCCCCTCCGACTCACTCCCCTCCGACTCACTCCCCTCCGATTCACCCCCCTCCGAATCACTCCCCTCCGACTCACTCCCCTCCGACTCACTCCCCTCCGACTCACTCCCCACCCCTCCAACTCACTCCCTCCGACTCACTCCCCTCCGACTCACTCCCCTCCGACTCACTCCCCTCCGACTCACTCCCCTCCGTCTCACTCCCCTCCGACTCACTCCCCTCCGACTCACTCCCCTCCGACTCACCCCCTCCGACTCACTCCCCTCCGACTCACCCCCTCCGACTCACTCCCCTCCGACTCACTCCCCTCCGACTCACTCCCCTCCGACTCACTCCCCTCCGACTCACTCCCCTCCGACTCACCCCCCTCCCCTCCGACTCACCCCCCCTCCGACACACTCCCCTCCGACTCACTCCCCTCCCCTCCGACTCACTCCCCTCCCCTCCGACTCACTCCCCTCTCCTCCGACTCACTCCCCTCCCCTCAGAATCACTCCCCTCCCCTCCGAATCACTCCCCTCCCCTCCGACTCACTCCCCTCCGACTCACTCCCCTCCGACTCACTCCACTCCGACTCACTCCACTCCCCTCCGACTCACTCCACTCCCCTCCGACTCACTCCACTCCCCTCCGACTCACTCCCCTCCGACTCACTCCCCTTCGACTCACTCCCCTTCGACTCACTCCCCTCCGACTCACTCCCCTCCGACTCACTCCCCTCCGACTCACTCCCCTCCGACTCACTCCCCTCCGACTCACTCCCCTCCGACTCACTCCCCTCCGACTCACTCCCCTCCGACTCACTCCCCTCCGACTCACTCCCCTCCGACTCACTCCCCTCCGACTCACTCCCTCCCCTCCGACTCACTCCCCTCCCCTCCGACTCACTCCCCTCCCCTCCGACTCACTCCCCTCCACTCCGACTCACTCCCCTCCACTCCGAATCACTCCCCTCCCCTCCGACTCACTCCCCTCCCCTCCGACTCACTCCACTCCCGTCCGACTCACTCCCCTCCCCTCCGACTCACTCCCCTCCCCTCCGACTCACTCCCCTCCGCCTCACTCCCCTCCGACTCACTCCCCTCCTACTCACTCCCCTCCGACTCACTCCCCTCCCCTCCGACTCACCCCCCTCCCCTCCGACTCACTCCCCCTCCGACTCACTCCACTCCGACTCACTCCCCTCCGACTCACTTCCCTCCTACTCACTCCCCTCCGACTCACTCCCCTCCCCTCCGACTCACCCCCCTCCCCTCCGACTCACTCCCCCTCCGACTCACTCCACTCCGACTCACTCCCCTCCGACTCACTCCCCTCCGACTCACTTCCCTCCGACTCACTCCCCTCCGACTCACTCCCTCCGACTCACTCCCTCCGACTCACTCCTCCGACTCACTCCCCTCCGACTCACTCCCCTCCGACTCACTCCCCTCCGACTCACTCCCCTCCGACTCACTCCCCTCCGACTCACTCCCCTCCGACTCACTCCCCTCCCCTCCGACTCACCTCCCCTCCGACTCACTCCCCTCCGACTCACTCCCCTCCGACTCACTCCCCTCCGACTCACTCCCCTCCGACTCTCTCCCCTCCGACTCGCTCCCCTCCGACTCGCTCCCCTCCGACTCGCTCCCCTCCGACTCGCTCCCCTCCGACTCGCTCCCCTCCGACTCGCTCCCCTCCGACACACCCCCCTCCGACTCACCCCCCTCCGACTCACTCCCTTCCTCTCCAACTCACTCCCTCCAACTCACTCCCCTCCAACTCACTCCCCTCCAACTCACTCCCTTCCAACTCACTCCCTTCCCCTCCAACTCACTCCCCTCCCCTCCACTCACTCCCCTCCCCCTCCAACTCACTCCCTCCCCTCCGACTCCTCCCCTCCCACTCTTTCCCCCCACCTCCGACTCTCTCCCCTCCCCCTCCAATTCTCCCCTCCCCCTCCAATTCTCCCCTCCCCCTCCAATTCTCCCCTCCCCCTCCAATTCTCCCCTCCCCCTCCCATTCTCCCCTCCAATTCGCTCCCTTCCATCTCCGCTTCTCCCCTCCCCTCCGAATCACTCCCCTCCTCTCTGACTCACTCCCCTCCCCCTCCAATTCTCCCCTCCCCCCTCCAATTCTCCCCTCCCCCTCCATTGACTCCTTCCCTGAGTGAGAGCCTTTTTTCCTCGGATGGTGATGTCTAGCACGAGGGGACATAGCTTTAAATTGAGGGAGATAGATATAAGACAGATGTCAGAGGTAGGTTCTTTACTCAGAGAGCAGTAAGGGCGTGGAATGCCCTGCCTGCAACAGTAGTGGACTCGCCAACACTAAGGGCATTCAAATGGTCATTGGATAGACATATGGACGATAAGGGAATAGTGTCGATGGGCTTTAGAGTGGTTTCACAGGTCGGCGCAACTTCGAGGGCCGAAGGGCCTGTACTGCGCTGGAATGTTCTGTGTTCTATGTTACTAACCCTGTGGGTTTTATCTGTGGACCATTGTATGGCTTCACCCACAGGGGGAGATGTTGGAGGATGTACGGGTTCCGCCCATGGCCCCGCCCCTTTGAAGCAGTATCAGAGTAGGCGGCCCATGGGACTGTCCTCAGTAAGTACCAGTCGCAGGCAGGCAACGTTAATAGTTAATTAAAACCACTGTTTACTCCGACACGAGTCCTTGGGTGAATTGACGGTCGCGTCACGTCCCCTGCCCACCCTCCCCTCCCCGTCACTTCCCTCCCCTCTCCTCGCCTTCCCCGCCATTCTCTTGCCTCCAACTCCATCGACAGGTTTGCTGACGATACGACCATAGTGTTGCCCTATTATGTATTTTCTTTTATTCCCTTTTCTTCCCATGTACTTAATGATCTGTTGAGCTGCTCGCAGAAAAATACTTTTCGCTGTACCTCGGTACACGTGACAATAAACAAATCCAATTCAATCCAGCTTCAATCTCCTCCTCCCTCCTGGATCCCGTTCCCCCACCACACCCCGACCCTCAGCTCTCCTCCATCTGCTCCCCCCCTCTCTCACTCCCCACCCTCCCCTCCCCATAATCCCCTCTGCTCCCCCCGACCTTGCCGCACCCTCTCCATCCCTCTCACACCCTCCCACAATTGATCTCCAGTGTGGGATCTTCCCGGTGGTCCAATCAGGCTCTCCAGACCCCTCTCCCACTCTTACCTGGCCAACAGCTGGTTGTAGCCCTCCTTCAGGATGTCTCGTTCCTTCGTCACCTCACAGAGCTGTTCCTGTAACTGGGATAAGGGGGATAAGTTAAGGGGGAATTCTGCACCCGATCGCTCTCACTCCCAGGACCGTCTCTGCGGCCTAATCGCTCACTCCCACTCCCAGGCCTGACTCCCGGGCCTGCTCGCTCACTCTCACTCCCAGGCCTGACTCCCGGGCCTGCTCTCACTCTCACTCCCAGGCCTGTCTCCCGGACTGCTCGCTCACTCTCACTCCCAGGCCTGACTCCCGGGCCTGCTCTCACTCTCACTCCCAGGCCTGTCTCCCGGGACTGCTCGCTCACTCTCACTCCCAGCCCTGATTCCGGGCCTGCTCGCTCACTCTCACTCCCAGGTCTGACTCCGGGCCTGCTCGCTCACTCTCCCGACTCCCAGGCCTGACTCCCGGGCCTGCTCGCTCACTCTCACTCCCAGGCCTGACTCCCGGGCCTGCTCGCTCACGTCTCACTCCCAGGCCTGACTCCCGGGCCTGCTCTCACTCTCACTCCCAGGCCTGACTCCCGGGCCTGCTCTCACTCTCACTCCAGGCCTGACTCCGGGCCTGCTCTCACTCTCACTCCAGGCCTGTCTTCCGGGCCTGCTCGCTCACTCTCACTCCCAGCCCTGACTCCCGGGCCTGCTCGCTCACTCTCACTCCCAGGTCTGACTCCCGGGCCTGCTCGCTCACTCCCACTCCCAGGCCTGACTCCCGGGCCTGCTCGCTCACTCTCACTCCCAGGCCTGACTCCCGGGCCTGCTCGCTCACTCTCACTCCCAGGCCTGACTCCCGGGCCTGCTCTCACTCTCACTCCCAGGCCTGACTCCCGGGCCTGCTCTCACTCTCACTCCCAGGTCTGACTCCCGGGCTGCTCTCACTCTCACTCCCAGGCCTGTCTCCCGGGACTGCTCGCTCACTCTTACTCCCAGCCCTGACTCCCCGGGCCTGCTCGCTCACTCTCACTCCCAGGGCTGACTCCCGGGCCTGCTCACTCACTCTCACTCCGAAGCATGACTCCCGGGCCTGTTCGCTCACTCCCAGTCCCAGGCCTGACTCACGGGCCTGCTCGCTCACTCCCACTCCCAGGCCTGACTCCAGGGCCTGCTCGCTCACTCCCAGGCCTGACTCCCGGGCCTGCTCGCTCACTCTCACTCCCAGGCCTGACTCCCGGGCCTGCTCGCTCACTCTCACTCCCAGGCCTGACTCCCGGGCCTGCTCTCACTCTCACTCCAGTTCTGACTCCCGGGCCTGCTCTCACTCTCACTCCAGGCCTGACTCCCGGCCTGCTCTCACTCTCACTCCCAGGCCTGTCTCCGGGACTGCTCGCTCACTCTCACTCCCAGGTCTGACTCCGGGCCTGCTCGCTCACTCCAACTCCCAGGCCTGACTCCCGGGCCTGCTCGCTCACTCTCACTCCCAGGCCTGACTCCCGGGCCTGCTCGCTCATCTCTCGACTCCCAGGCCTGACTCCCGGGCCTGCTCGCTCACTCTCACTCCCAGGCCTGACTCCCGGGCCTGCTCTCACTCTCACTCCAGTTCTGACTCCCGGGCCTGCTCTCACTCTCACTCCCAGGCCTGACTCCCGGGCCTGCTCTCACTCTCACTCCCAGGCCTGTCTCCCGGGACTGCTCGCTCACTCTCACTCCCAGGTCTGACTCCCGGGCCTGCTCGCTCACTCCAACTCCCAGGCTGACTCCCGGGCCTGCTCGCTCACTCTCACTCCAGGCCTGACTCCCGGGCCTGCTCGCTCACTCTCACTCCCAGGCCTGACTCCCGGGCCTGCTCGCTCACTCTCACTCCCAGGCCTGACTCCCGGGCCTGCTCTCACTCTCACTCCCAGGCCTGACACCCGGGCCTGCTCTCACTCTCACTCCCAGGCCTGTCTCCTGGGACTGCTCGCTCACTCTTACTCCCAGCCCTGACTCCCGGGCCTGCTCGCTCACTCTCACTCCCAGGGCTGACTCCCGGGCCTGCTCACTCACTTTCACTCCGAAGCATGACTCCCGGGCCTGTTCGCTCACTCCCAGTCCCAGGCCTGACTCACGGGCCTGCTCGCTCACTCCCACTCCCAGGCCTGACTCCAGGGCCTGCTCGCTCACTCCCAGGCCTGACTCCCGGGCCTGCTCTCACTCTCACTCCCAGGCCTGACTCCCAGGCCTGCTCTCACTCTCACTCCCAGGCCTGACTCCCGGGCCTGCTCTCACTCTCACACCCAGGCCTGACTCCCGGGCCTGCTCTCACTCTCACTCCCAGGCCTGACTCCCGGGCCTGCTCTCACTCTCACTCCCAAGCCTGTCTCCCGGGACTGCTCGCTCACTCTTACTCCCAGCCCTGACTCCCGGGCCTGCTCGCTCACTCTCACTCCCAGGGCTGACTCCCGGGCCTGCTCACTCACTCTCACTCCGAAGCATGACTCCCGGGCCTGTTCGCTCACATCCCAGTCCCAGGCCTGACTCGCGGGCCTGCTCACTCACTCTCACTCCCAGGCCTGACTCCCGGGCCTGCTCACTCACTCTCACTCCCAGGCCTGACTCCCGGGCCTGCTCGCTCACTATCACTCCCAGGCCTGACTCCCGGGCCTGCTCACTCACTCTCACTCCCAGGCCTGACTGCGGCCAGCTCGCTCACCCTCACTCCCAGGTCTGACACCCGGGCCTGCTCACTCACTCTCACTCCCAGGCCTGACTCTCGCCTGCTCACTCACTCTCACTCCCAGGTCTGACTCCCGGGCCTGCTCACTCACTCCCAGGCCTGACATCCCGGGCCTGCTCGCTCACTATCACTCCCAGGTCTGACTCCCGGGCCTGCTCACTCACTCCAGGTCTGACACCCGGGCCTGCTCACTCACTCTCACTCCCAGGCCTGACTCCCGCCTGCTCACTCACTCTCACTCCCAGGTCTGACTCCTGGGCCTGCTCACTCACCCCAGGCCTGACTCCCGGGGCCTGCTCGCTCACTCTCACTCCCAGGACTGATTCCTGGGCCTGCTCACTCACTCTCACTCCCAGGCCTGACTGCGGCCTGCTCACTCACCTCACTCTCACGTCCCAGGTCTGACTCCTGGGCCTGCTCACTCACGTCCCAGGCCTGACTCCCAGGGCCTGCTCGCTCACTCTCACTCCCAGGACTGATTCCTGGGCCCTGCTCGCTCACTCTCACTCCTAGGCCTGACTCACGGGCCTGTTCGCTCACTCTCACTCCAGGCCTGACTCCCGGCCTGCTCGCTCACTCTCACTCCCAGCGCTGCTCACTCACTCTCACTCCCAGACCTGACCTCTGGGCTTACTCGCTCACTCTCACTCCCAGACCTGACTCCCAGCCCTGCTCTCTCACTCTCATTCCCAGGCCTGATTCCCGGGCCTGCTCGCTCACTCCCACTCCCAGGCCTGACTCCCGGGCCTGCTCGCTCACTGCCACTCCCAGGCCTGTCTCCCGGGCCTAATCTTTCACTCTCAATCCCGGGCCTGACTCTCAGGCCTACCTACTCAGTCTAACTCCTAACCCCAGGGGTGAGATTGGGCCTTGAGATTATTCTCAGCCAGTCTTGCTCGGATCCCCAGGGAAGTCCCAGGCTCCAAACCCGGCCCAGTGTCAAATCTCCCCACTGTGGGAACTCTCTCCTGGCTGGATTTCAGTTACCCCCCCCCCCCTCACACCACCCCGACCAACCCCAGCAGGAGGAGGGGGCTAGCGAGAGAAGATTGACCCTCCTTGGCCTACCTGGTCCACAGTTCGCTGGGTGGCGCTGACCATCTCCAGCCGGGCCTGCAGCGTCCGGTTCCTCTCCCGTCCTCCTTCAGTTGCTGCGTGAGGTGCTCCACTCCGGAGAGGAGAGAAGTCCGTTCGGTGGTATCGGCCCGCTGGCTCTACAGTGGCAGATAGGGAGAGCACCTGAGCTGGAGGCTGCGAGCGATGTGAGAGAATTGGAGGAGGGTGGGAAATATGGGGAGAGGGGCCGTCTTGGGGGTGTGAGGGTGTACTGGGGGAGACAGGGTGTACTGGGGGGAGAGAGGGTGTACTGGGGGGAGAGAGGGTGCACTGTGGGAGAGGGTGTACTGGGGGGAGAGAGGGTGCACTGTGGGAGAGGGTGTACTGGGGGGAGAGGGGGTGTACTGGGGGAGAGAGTGTGTACTGGGGGAGAGGGTGTACTGGGGGGAGAGAGGGTGCACTGGGGGAGAGGGTGTACTGGGGGGAGAGAGGGTGTACTGGGGGAGAGAGGGTGTACTGGGGAGAGGGTGTACTGGGGAGAGGGTGTACTGGGGAGGGGGTGTACTGGGGGAGAGAGGGTGTACTGGGGGGGAGAGGGTGTACTGGGGGGGAGAGGGTGTACTGGGGGGG
The DNA here is from genome assembly GCF_047496885.1 of Scyliorhinus torazame. Lineage (NCBI taxonomy): Eukaryota > Metazoa > Chordata > Chondrichthyes > Carcharhiniformes > Scyliorhinidae > Scyliorhinus > Scyliorhinus torazame. The sequence goes on along the minus strand of NW_027308305.1, from coordinate 1,976 downwards.
GGAGAGAGGGTGTACTGGGGAGAGAGTGTGTGTACTGGGGAGAGGGTGTACTGGGGGGGGGGAGAGAGGGTGTACTGGGGGAGAGGGTGTACTGGGGAGAGGGTGTACTGGGGGGGGAGAGGGTGTACTGGGGGGGAGAGAGTGTCTGGGGAGAGAGGGTGTACTGGGAGAGGGTGTACTGGGGGGGAGAGGGTGTACTGGGGGGGGGAGAGAGGGTGTACTGGGGGAGAGAGTGTGTACTGGGGAGAGGGTGTACTGGGGAGAGAGGGTGTACTAGGGGGGAGAGAGTGTACTGGGGGAGAGAGGGCGTACTGGGGGAGAGGGTGTACTGGGGGAGAGAGGGTGTACTAGGGGGAGAGAGGGTGTACTGGGGGAGAGAGGGTGTACTGGGGGAGAGGGTGTACTGGGGAGAGGGTGTACTGGGGTGAGAGAGTGTGTACTGGGGGAGAGAGAGTGTACTAGGGGGAGAGAGGATGTACTGGGGGAGAGAGTGTACTGGGGGAGAGAGGGTGTAATGGGGAGACGGTGTACTGGGGGAGAGAGGGTGTACTGGGGGGGGGAAGAGAGGGTGTAGTGGGGGAGAGAGTGTGTACTGGGGGAGAGGGTGTACTGGGGGAGAGAGGGTGTACTGGGGGGGAGAGAGTGTACTGGGGGAGAGAGGGTGTACTGGGGGAGAGGTGTACTGGGGAGAGGGTGTACTGGGGGAGAGAGGGTGTACTGGGGGAGAGAGGGTGTACTGGGGGAGAGGGTGTACTGGGGGGAGAGGGTGTACTGGGGGGGGAGAGAGGGTGTACTGGGGAGAGAGTGTGTACTGGGGGAGAGGGAGTACTGGGGGAGAGAGTGTGTACTGGGGGAGAGGGTGTACTGGGGAGAGAGAGTGTGTACTGGGGGAGAGGGTGTACTGGGGGAGAGAGGGTGTACTCGGGGGGAGAGAGTGTACTGGGGCAGAGAGGGTGTACTGGGGGAGAGAGGGTGTACTGGGGGAGAGGGTGTACTGGGGGGGAGAGGGTGTACTGGGGGGGGAGAGAGGGTGTACTGGGGAGAGAGTGTGTACTGGGGAGAGAGGGTGTACTGGGGGAGAGAGGGTGTACTGGGGGAGAGAGGGTGTACTGGGAGAGAGGGTGTACTGGGAGAGAGAGGGTGTACTGGGGAGAGGGTGTACTGGGGGAGAGAGGGTGTACTGGGGGAGAGAGGGTGTACTGGGGGAGAGAGGGTGTACTGGGAGAGAGGGTGTACTGGGAGAGAGAGGGTGTACTGGGGAGAGGGTGTACTGGGGGAGAGAGGGTGTACTGGGGAGAGAGGGTGTACTGGGGGAGACGGGGGTGTACTGGGGGAGAGGGGGTGTACTGGGGGAGAGAGTGTACTGGGGGAGAGAGGGTGTAACTGGGGAGAGAGGGTGTACTGGGGGAGAGAGGGTGTACTGGCGGAGAGGGTGTACTGGCGGAGAGGGTGTACTGGGGGAGAGAGGGTGTACTGGGGAGGGGGTGAACTGGGGGAGAGGGTTGTGGTAGTATGCATTAGGGGTCATGTGGGACTGTGAAGCCGTGATGTCATTGGCTGACAGATCCCGGGTCCTGGTTGGCTGTTGACCTCTAGCTCCGCCCTGAAGGCGGAGTATAAGAACCAGGAGTTCTCCCCCGCAGGCCAGTCTGTTACTGAACTGCGGGGAACAAGTCACGTTTAATAAAGCCTCATCGACTTCACTCTATTCGTCTCATGGAGTCTTTGTGCGCTACAATTTATTAAGCGTGCTTAAAGGACTATGGAGCTCAGGATCGTCCCGGAATGCCTGAGGATCAGCCCCCACGCAGTGAACTCAGCAGCAGTTTTTAAACACTGGCAGACTTGTTTCGAGGCCTACTCCGAACGGCCCCCGGCCGGATCAAGAAGACCAGAAACTGCAGGTCCTGCACTCGAGGGTAAGCACGGAGATTTTCCCTCTGATCGAAGACGCAGAGGATTTCCAGACGGCGTTC
>NW_027308304.1:112500-120000 GCF_047496885.1 Scyliorhinus torazame | reverse complement strand
ACGACTGGCCGCCACGGGCGTGACCTCTCGCGCCCGAGAATCTGCTCTCGGCCAAGGCTTTCGGCGCTCGCACGACACTTGCAACCAGCCGGCGTGCGGCGCCTGACTTCAATCAGGTTTCTGGGAACGCCCCGACATGTGCCTCTGTGCAACCCGTTAACCGTGACACATGCGACTGCAACCCAAGGGAACCAGGCACGGGAACGCCGCCGCCCCGCGTCGCCTGAAAACAGACTTGGGCACCCTGGCCTCCAGGTGTGCCCGAAAACAAGACAAGAGGTGCCCAGTCACAAAGGCTAAACCTCGACAGACATTTTATAATGTGTCTTCTACCATATATGTCTGTCTCTTCTTGAATTATTGTACAAGGATATATATATATATAATTGTGTCTTTGTTTTCTCGCCATTAAAAACTTTGTAAGTGTTTCTCTCTCGCCACAGAAAAAACACTTTGTCTGTTTTTTTTACAAGTATGTTTCTCACACAAGAGTTCACAGAAACACATTGTTTGTATCAGAGTTACCGCCGGCTCGGACTCTGACCGATTTTTAGGCCGGCAAATGAGTTCGAAAAGTCCGTCAAAATTGTTGCTAAAACCCCTTGAGGACTTCCGAGTGCTCATTGGTAAGGCCTTCGATTTGAAATCGGGACCGTACCTCAAAGTAGCACTTTCCTGGGTACTTTCAAAGTGCTACCGCTGCCAGAAAATGTTCTAAAAATCGTGTTCCCGAAAATCTCCGGGCACCCCGCCAACCCCTCGTGACGCCAAATGCAAATGGCAAATCGGCGGGAGGTCGCCCGGTAGTCCATCCGAGGAAGGCGCTCCAAATCCCCGCAAATCGACTTTTTCAAAACCTCATCGGCACTACCGAGGGCAAGTGGTTAACCAGCTGTCCGAGACATTCGACCACAAATGCAAGTGGCAGCTCGGCGGGACCAATCCACTCCACCTTAGCGGGAACACCCCCACTCTGTCCTCGGTAAATCGGCTGGACACGACCTCATACACTTCCGAGGGCAAGTGATTAACTAACGGTAGGGTGCACTTTTCATATATGCACGTGCCCCATCGGCGGGACCAATCCACTCCTCCGTTCCGCTCTCCTGCAACCTTGGCCCCGGTAAAGCGGCGGCACAGGACCTCATAGACCTCCTGGAAGTCGCCAGAGGCCAAGTCCGACTGGTTTATGACTTGCCACTGCCTGGACCTGCCCCCACAGGCTAAGTCCGACTGGTTTATGACTTGCCACTGTCTCCACCTCCCTCCACAGGCTAAGTCCGACTGGTTTATGACTTGCCACTGTCTCCACCAGCCTCCACAGGCTAAGTCCGACTGGTTTATGATTTGCCACTGTCTCCACTGGTTCATGACTTGCCACTGCCTGGACCTGCCTCCACAGGCTAAGTCCGACTGGTTTATGACTTGCCACTGCCTGGACCTGCCCCCACAGGCTAAGTCCGACTGGTTTATGACTTGCCACTGTCTCCACCTCCCTCCACAGGCTAAGTGCGACTGGTTTATGACTTGCCACTGTCTCCACCAGCCTCCACAGGCTAAGTCCGACTGGTTTATGATTTGCCACTGTCTCCACTGGTTCATGACTTGCCACTGCCTGGACCTGCCCCCACGGGCTAAGTCCGACTGGTTTATGACTTGCCACTGTCTCCACCTTCCCTCCACAGGCTAAGTGCGACTGGTTTATGACTTGCCACTGTCTCCACCAGCCTCCACAGGCTAAGTCCGACTGGTTTATGATTTGCCACTGTCTCCACTGGTTCATGACTTGCCACTGCCTGGACCTGCCTCCACAGGCTAAGTCCGACTGGTTTATGACTTGCCACTGTCTCCACCAGCCTCCACAGGACAAGTCCGACTGGTTTATGATTTGCCACTGTCTCCACTGGTTCATGACTTGCCACTGCCTGGAACTGCCTCCACAGGCTAAGTCCGACTGGTTTATGACTTGCCACTGTCTCCACCAGCCTCCACAGGCTAAGTCCGACTGGTTTATGATTTGCCACTGTCTCCACTGGTTCATGACTTGCCACTGCCTGGCCCTGCCTCCACAGGCTGAGTCCGACTGGTTTATGATTTGCCACTGGTTCATGACTTGCCACTGCCTGGACCTGCCTCCACAGGCTGAGTCCGACTGGTTTATGATTTCCCACTGGTTCATGACTTGCCACTGCCTGGACCTGCCTCCACAGGCTGAGTCCGACTGGTTTATGATTTGCCACTGGTTCATGACTTGCCACTGCCTGGCCCTGCCTCCACAGGCTGAGTCCGACTGGTTTATGATTTGCCACTGGTTCATGACTTGCCACTGCCTGGACCTGCCTCCACAGGCTGAGTCCGACTGGTTCATGACTTGCCACTGCCTGGACCTGCCTCCACAGGCTTAAGTCCGACTGGTTTATGACTTGCCACTGTCTCCACCAGCCTCCACAGGCTAAGTCCGACTGGTTTATGATTTGCCACTGTCTCCACCAGCCTCCACTGGTTCATGACTTGCCACCGACTCGGCCAGCCTCCCCAGGCGAAGCGCGGGCGTTTGGTGACAATTCCAAGGCAGACCAAGGCAAACACGGCCCCTTGCGCGGCGGGGAGCCGTGCCCGGCCTCGGCGGGGCGTCGGGCCGCCGTTTGGAGCGCCGGCCGAAAACCCGAAAAAAGGGCGAAAATCGGAAAGAATTCGCGCCCGATCGGGCCGAGCGGCCGGCGGGGCGGCAGCCCGGGTCGGTCTCCGCAGACCTGGAGGCTCGAGGGGACCTTTCCGACCAAAGTCCATTTCTCGATTTTCCACCTCCTACCAATCTGCAGGTACCCCGCCAACCCCTCGGGACGCCAAACGCAAATGGCAAATCGGCGGGAGGGCGCCCGGTAGTCCATCCGAGGAAGGCGCTCCAAGTCCCCGCAGATCGGCTTTTTCAAAACCTCATCGGCACTACCGAGGGCAAGTGGTTAACCAGCTGTCCGAGACACTCGACCACAAATGCAAGTGGCAGCTCGGCGGGACCAATCCGCTCCCTTTAGCGGGAACACCCCCACTGTGTCCCCGGTACCACGGCTGGACACGACCTCATACACTTCCGAGGGCAAGTGATTAACTAACGGTAGGGTGCACTTTTCATATATGCACGTGCCCCGTCGGCGGGACCAATCCACTCCTCCGTTCCGCTCTCCTGCAACCTTGGCCCCGGTAAAGCGGCGGCACAGGACCTCATAGACCTCCTGGAAGTCGCCAGAGGCTAAGTCCGACTGGTTTATGACTTGCCACTGCCTGGCCCTGCCTCCACAGGCTAAGTCCGACTGGTTTATGACTTGCCACTGGTTCATGACTTGCCACTGCCTGGCCCTGCCTCCACAGGCTAAGTCCGACTGGTTTATGATTTGCCACTGGTTCATGACTTGCCACTGCCTGGCCCTGCCTCCACAGGCTAAGTCCGACTGGTTTATGATTTGCCACTGGTTCATGACTTGCCACTGCCTGGCCCTGCCTCCACACGCTAAGTCCGACTGGTTTATGATTTGCCACTGGTTCATGACTTGCCACTGCCTGGACCTGCCTCCACAGGCTAAGTCCGACTGGTTTATGATTTGCCACTGGTTCATGACTTGCCACTGCCTGGACCTGCCTCCACAGGCTAAGTCCGACTGGTTTATGATTTGCCACTGGTTCATGACTTGCCACTGCCTGGCCCTGCCTCCACAGGCTGAGTCCGACTGGTTTATGACTTGCCACTGCCTGGACCTGCCTCCACAGGCTAAGTCCGACTGGTTTATGACTTGCCGCTGCCTGGACCAGCCTCCACAGGCTAAGTCCGACTGGTTTATGACTTGCCACAGTCTCCGCCAGACTCCACTGGTTCATGACTTGCCACCGCCTCGACCAGCCTCCCCAGGCTAAGTCCGAGCGTTGCGGTGGCCATGCCAGTGCCGACGAGGTCTGATCCGGTCCCTCGCGCTCCGGAGAGACGTCCCCGGCCTCGGCGGGGCGTCGGGCCGCCGTTTGGAGCGCCGGCCGAAAACCCGAAAAAAGGGCGAAAATCGGAAGAAATTCGCGCCCGATCGGGCCGAGCGGCCGGCGGGGCGGCAGCCCGGGTCGGTCTCCGCAGACCTGGAGGCTCGAGGGGACCTTTCCGACCAAAGTCCATTTCTCGATTTTCCACCTCCTACCAATCTGCAGGTACCCCGCCAACCCCTCGTGACGCCAAACGCAAGTGGCAGACCAGCGGGACGGACCACCGGTAGTCATGCCGGGAATGAGGTCTCGGCGTCGGCATAAGGTGGGTGGATCGGACCCCATCCGGCCTACGGTTCTTTTTCAAAACGGCGCCCCCGGCCCCCGCCGGCGGCGGCCTTGGCGGCCGGGTGGGCGCCCCTCCTCGAATCGCCACCCTGCCCCGGGGTGAGCCGCTTCGCCGCCGCCCGGCGCCGTCAACAACCTTGTCCTGGTTTATGACTTGTCACCGCCGCTGGTTTATGACTTGTCAGCACCGGCGGACGGCCTCTCGCCGCCCTTTGGACGCCCCGGCGGCGGACCGTGACCCCCCACGGCTGGCCCGCGCGGGGCCCGCCACCCGCCCAAGGGGCGCCCCCTGCCGTTCGCCCACCTAACGCACGGCTGGAACAGCACCAAGCCCCGCAGCCGGCCAACGGCGGCACACACTGACCGCAGCCCACCGGAGGCACGTCGGGCCGTGGCCGTACCCCGCCCGACAGCGCCCCCTGCGGGCCACGGACCAGGCGGACGTTGGGACGAGACGATCCCCGGCCGAGGCGCTCTCTGAGCCCGCCAGGGACCGGTGCACCGCCGGCGGACGCTGCACCCGGTACACGAGCGCCCTCTGCCCGCCGGGGACCGGTGCACCGCCGGGGGAGTCTGCACCGCGCCCAGGAGCTCCCTCTGCCCGCCAGGAACCGGGGGGACCGCCGGCGGAGGCTGCACCGGGCCCAGCAGGTCACTCTGCCCGCCAGGGACCGGGGGGACCGGCGGCGGAGGCTGAGCCCGGCCCAGGAGCTCCCTCTGCCCGCCAGGAACCGGGGGGACCGCCGGCGGAGGCTGAACCCGGCCCAGGAGGTCACTCTGCCCGCCAGGGACAGGGTGTAACGCCGGCGGAGGCTGAGCCCGGCCCAGGAGCTCCCTCTGCCCGCCAGGGACCGGGGGGACCGCCGGCGGAGGCTGCACCGGGCCCACGAGCTCCCTCTGCCCGCCAGGGACCGGGGGGACCGCCGCCGGAGGCTGCACCCGGCCCAGGAGCTCCCTCTGCCCGCCAGGGACCGGGGGGACCGCCGGCGGAGGCTGCACCCGGCCCAGGAGGTCCCTCTGCCCGCCAGGGACCGGGGGGACCGCCGGCGGAGGCTGCACCGGGCCCACGAGCTCCCTCTGCCCGCCAGGGGCCGGGGGGACCGCCGCCGGAGGCTGCACCCGGCCCAGGAGCTCCCTCTGCCCGCCAGGGACCGGGGGGACCGCCGCCGGAGGCTGCACCGGGCCCAGGAGCTCCCTCTGCCCGCCAGTGACCGGGGGGACCGCCGCCGGAGGCTGCACCCGGCCCAGGAGCTCCCTCTGCCCGCCAGGGACCGGGGGGACCGCCGCCGGAGGCTGCACCCGGCCCAGGAGCTCCCTCTGCCCGCCAGGGACCGGGGGGACCGCCGCCGGAGGCTGCACCCGGCCCAGGAGCTCCCTCTGCCCGCCAGGGACCGGGGGGACCGCCGGCGGAGGCTGCACCCGGCCCAGGAGCTCCCTCTGCCCGCCAGGGACCGGGGGGACCGCCGGCGGAGGCTGCACCCGGCCCAGGAGCTCCCTCTGCCCGCCAGGGACCGGGGGGACCGCCGCCGGAGGCTGCACCCGGCCCAGTAGCTCCCTCTGCCCGCCAGGGACCGGGGGGACCGCCGCCGGAGGCTGCACCCGGCCCAGGAGCTCCCTCTGCCCGCCAGGGACCGGGGGGACCGCCGGCGGAGGCTGCACCCGGCCCAGGAGGTCCCTCTGCCCGCCAGGGACAGGGTGTAACGCCGGCGGAGGCTGCCTCCGGCCCAGGAGGTCCGTCTGCCCGCCAGGGACCGGGGGGACCGCCGAGGAGTCTCTGCCCGTCCCAGATACTCCCTATCCCTACCCCTAACCGTATCCCTAACCCTATCGCCTAACCCTAACCCTATCCCTAACCCTAACCCTAACCCTATCCCTAACTCTAACCCCATCGCCTAACCCTATCCCTAACCCTATCCCTAACCCTAACCCTATCCCTAACCCTAACCCTAACCCTATCCCTAACCCTAACCCTATCCCTAACGCTAACCCTAACCCTATCCCTAACCCTAACCCTAACCCTAACCCTATCCCTAACCCTAACCCTAACCCTATCCCTAACCCTATCGCCTAACCCTAACCCTATCCCTAACCCTATCGCCTAACCCTAACCCTAACCCTAACCCTATCCCTAACCCTAACCCTATCCCCTAACCCTAAACCTATCCCTAACCCTAACCCTAACCCTAGCTCTAACCCCATCGCCTAACCCTAACCCTATCCCTAACCCTAACCCTATCCCTAACCCTAACCCTAACCCTAACCCTAACCCTATCGCCTAACCCTATCCCTAACCCTAACCCTATCCCTAACCCTAACCCTAACCCTATCCCTAACCCTAACCCTATCCCTAACCCTAACCCTATCGCCTAACCCTAACCCTATCCCTAACCCTAACCCTATCGCCTAACCCTAACCCTATCCCTAACCCTAACCCTATCGCCTAACCCTAACCCTATCCCTAACCCTAACCCTATCCCTAACCCTAACCCTAACCCTATCCCTAACCCTAACCCTAACCCTATCCCTAACCCTAACCCTAACCCTATCCCTAACCCTATCGCCTAACCCTATCCCTAACCCTAACCCTATCCCTAACCCTATCGCCTAACCCTAAACCGAACCCCAACCGCAACCCCCAACACCAAAAGGCACCGGGCCGTAAGCCTGCACCCGCACCGGCAGTGCCCTAGCCCCCTCGGGGAAGAAGGGACTCCGTCTCCACACCGCACCCGCCCCAGCTGCGCTCTCTCCCCGCCACCGCCGAAGGCACACGATTTGAACCGCTCCTCCCGTCCGGGGAAGCACACTCGGCAGCACGCCAACCTCCTTCCCAACGGGACCAGGACCGAAGGGCACACAGACCCTCCACCACCCCACCAACGTGACCCCAAGCCCGGGCACCCCCTTCAAATTCGCCCGCTGGGACGTGTATTAAGCCCGGCAACAGTTATTCAAGCAAAACCGCAGCCGCAAGTTGAAGTGACAACTCATTAACCAAAACAATATTGGGCAAGTCATAAACCACTTTCCACTCTGGACAAGTCATAAACCAGTTTCCTCTCTGGACAAGTCATAAACCAGTTGGACAAGTCATAAACCACTTTCCTCTCTGGACAAGTCATAAACCAGTTGGACAAGTCATAAACCACTTTCCACTCTGGACAAGTCATAAACCAGTTTCCTCTCTGG
>NW_027308304.1:92500-100000 GCF_047496885.1 Scyliorhinus torazame | reverse complement strand
TGAGTTCGAAAAGTCCGTCAAAATTGTTGCTAAAACCCCTTGAGGACTTCCGAGTGCTCATTGGTAAGGCCTTCGATTTGAAATCGGGACCGTACCTCAAAGTAGCACTTTCCTGGGTACTTTCAAAGTGCTACCGCTGCCAGAAAATGTTCTAAAAATCGTGTTCCCGAAAATCTCCGGGCACCCCGCCAACCCCTCGTGACGCCAAATGCAAATGGCAAATCGGCGGGAGGTCGCCCGGTAGTCCATCCGAGGAAGGCGCTCCAAATCCCCGCAAATCGACTTTTTCAAAACCTCATCGGCACTACCGAGGGCAAGTGGTTAACCAGCTGTCCGAGACATTCGACCACAAATGCAAGTGGCAGCTCGGCGGGACCAATCCACTCCACCTTAGCGGGAACACCCCCACTCTGTCCTCGGTAAATCGGCTGGACACGACCTCATACACTTCCGAGGGCAAGTGATTAACTAACGGTAGGGTGCACTTTTCATATATGCACGTGCCCCATCGGCGGGACCAATCCACTCCTCCGTTCCGCTCTCCTGCAACCTTGGCCCCGGTAAAGCGGCGGCACAGGACCTCATAGACCTCCTGGAAGTCGCCAGAGGCCAAGTCCGACTGGTTTATGACTTGCCACTGCCTGGACCTGCCCCCACAGGCTAAGTCCGACTGGTTTATGACTTGCCACTGTCTCCACCTCCCTCCACAGGCTAAGTCCGACTGGTTTATGACTTGCCACTGTCTCCACCAGCCTCCACAGGCTAAGTCCGACTGGTTTATGATTTGCCACTGTCTCCACTGGTTCATGACTTGCCACTGCCTGGACCTGCCTCCACAGGCTAAGTCCGACTGGTTTATGACTTGCCACTGCCTGGACCTGCCCCCACAGGCTAAGTCCGACTGGTTTATGACTTGCCACTGTCTCCACCTCCCTCCACAGGCTAAGTGCGACTGGTTTATGACTTGCCACTGTCTCCACCAGCCTCCACAGGCTAAGTCCGACTGGTTTATGATTTGCCACTGTCTCCACTGGTTCATGACTTGCCACTGCCTGGACCTGCCCCCACGGGCTAAGTCCGACTGGTTTATGACTTGCCACTGTCTCCACCTTCCCTCCACAGGCTAAGTGCGACTGGTTTATGACTTGCCACTGTCTCCACCAGCCTCCACAGGCTAAGTCCGACTGGTTTATGATTTGCCACTGTCTCCACTGGTTCATGACTTGCCACTGCCTGGACCTGCCTCCACAGGCTAAGTCCGACTGGTTTATGACTTGCCACTGTCTCCACCAGCCTCCACAGGACAAGTCCGACTGGTTTATGATTTGCCACTGTCTCCACTGGTTCATGACTTGCCACTGCCTGGAACTGCCTCCACAGGCTAAGTCCGACTGGTTTATGACTTGCCACTGTCTCCACCAGCCTCCACAGGCTAAGTCCGACTGGTTTATGATTTGCCACTGTCTCCACTGGTTCATGACTTGCCACTGCCTGGCCCTGCCTCCACAGGCTGAGTCCGACTGGTTTATGATTTGCCACTGGTTCATGACTTGCCACTGCCTGGACCTGCCTCCACAGGCTGAGTCCGACTGGTTTATGATTTCCCACTGGTTCATGACTTGCCACTGCCTGGACCTGCCTCCACAGGCTGAGTCCGACTGGTTTATGATTTGCCACTGGTTCATGACTTGCCACTGCCTGGCCCTGCCTCCACAGGCTGAGTCCGACTGGTTTATGATTTGCCACTGGTTCATGACTTGCCACTGCCTGGACCTGCCTCCACAGGCTGAGTCCGACTGGTTCATGACTTGCCACTGCCTGGACCTGCCTCCACAGGCTTAAGTCCGACTGGTTTATGACTTGCCACTGTCTCCACCAGCCTCCACAGGCTAAGTCCGACTGGTTTATGATTTGCCACTGTCTCCACCAGCCTCCACTGGTTCATGACTTGCCACCGACTCGGCCAGCCTCCCCAGGCGAAGCGCGGGCGTTTGGTGACAATTCCAAGGCAGACCAAGGCAAACACGGCCCCTTGCGCGGCGGGGAGCCGTGCCCGGCCTCGGCGGGGCGTCGGGCCGCCGTTTGGAGCGCCGGCCGAAAACCCGAAAAAAGGGCGAAAATCGGAAAGAATTCGCGCCCGATCGGGCCGAGCGGCCGGCGGGGCGGCAGCCCGGGTCGGTCTCCGCAGACCTGGAGGCTCGAGGGGACCTTTCCGACCAAAGTCCATTTCTCGATTTTCCACCTCCTACCAATCTGCAGGTACCCCGCCAACCCCTCGGGACGCCAAACGCAAATGGCAAATCGGCGGGAGGGCGCCCGGTAGTCCATCCGAGGAAGGCGCTCCAAGTCCCCGCAGATCGGCTTTTTCAAAACCTCATCGGCACTACCGAGGGCAAGTGGTTAACCAGCTGTCCGAGACACTCGACCACAAATGCAAGTGGCAGCTCGGCGGGACCAATCCGCTCCCTTTAGCGGGAACACCCCCACTGTGTCCCCGGTACCACGGCTGGACACGACCTCATACACTTCCGAGGGCAAGTGATTAACTAACGGTAGGGTGCACTTTTCATATATGCACGTGCCCCGTCGGCGGGACCAATCCACTCCTCCGTTCCGCTCTCCTGCAACCTTGGCCCCGGTAAAGCGGCGGCACAGGACCTCATAGACCTCCTGGAAGTCGCCAGAGGCTAAGTCCGACTGGTTTATGACTTGCCACTGCCTGGCCCTGCCTCCACAGGCTAAGTCCGACTGGTTTATGACTTGCCACTGGTTCATGACTTGCCACTGCCTGGCCCTGCCTCCACAGGCTAAGTCCGACTGGTTTATGATTTGCCACTGGTTCATGACTTGCCACTGCCTGGCCCTGCCTCCACAGGCTAAGTCCGACTGGTTTATGATTTGCCACTGGTTCATGACTTGCCACTGCCTGGCCCTGCCTCCACACGCTAAGTCCGACTGGTTTATGATTTGCCACTGGTTCATGACTTGCCACTGCCTGGACCTGCCTCCACAGGCTAAGTCCGACTGGTTTATGATTTGCCACTGGTTCATGACTTGCCACTGCCTGGACCTGCCTCCACAGGCTAAGTCCGACTGGTTTATGATTTGCCACTGGTTCATGACTTGCCACTGCCTGGCCCTGCCTCCACAGGCTGAGTCCGACTGGTTTATGACTTGCCACTGCCTGGACCTGCCTCCACAGGCTAAGTCCGACTGGTTTATGACTTGCCGCTGCCTGGACCAGCCTCCACAGGCTAAGTCCGACTGGTTTATGACTTGCCACAGTCTCCGCCAGACTCCACTGGTTCATGACTTGCCACCGCCTCGACCAGCCTCCCCAGGCTAAGTCCGAGCGTTGCGGTGGCCATGCCAGTGCCGACGAGGTCTGATCCGGTCCCTCGCGCTCCGGAGAGACGTCCCCGGCCTCGGCGGGGCGTCGGGCCGCCGTTTGGAGCGCCGGCCGAAAACCCGAAAAAAGGGCGAAAATCGGAAGAAATTCGCGCCCGATCGGGCCGAGCGGCCGGCGGGGCGGCAGCCCGGGTCGGTCTCCGCAGACCTGGAGGCTCGAGGGGACCTTTCCGACCAAAGTCCATTTCTCGATTTTCCACCTCCTACCAATCTGCAGGTACCCCGCCAACCCCTCGTGACGCCAAACGCAAGTGGCAGACCAGCGGGACGGACCACCGGTAGTCATGCCGGGAATGAGGTCTCGGCGTCGGCATAAGGTGGGTGGATCGGACCCCATCCGGCCTACGGTTCTTTTTCAAAACGGCGCCCCCGGCCCCCGCCGGCGGCGGCCTTGGCGGCCGGGTGGGCGCCCCTCCTCGAATCGCCACCCTGCCCCGGGGTGAGCCGCTTCGCCGCCGCCCGGCGCCGTCAACAACCTTGTCCTGGTTTATGACTTGTCACCGCCGCTGGTTTATGACTTGTCAGCACCGGCGGACGGCCTCTCGCCGCCCTTTGGACGCCCCGGCGGCGGACCGTGACCCCCCACGGCTGGCCCGCGCGGGGCCCGCCACCCGCCCAAGGGGCGCCCCCTGCCGTTCGCCCACCTAACGCACGGCTGGAACAGCACCAAGCCCCGCAGCCGGCCAACGGCGGCACACACTGACCGCAGCCCACCGGAGGCACGTCGGGCCGTGGCCGTACCCCGCCCGACAGCGCCCCCTGCGGGCCACGGACCAGGCGGACGTTGGGACGAGACGATCCCCGGCCGAGGCGCTCTCTGAGCCCGCCAGGGACCGGTGCACCGCCGGCGGACGCTGCACCCGGTACACGAGCGCCCTCTGCCCGCCGGGGACCGGTGCACCGCCGGGGGAGTCTGCACCGGGCCCAGGAGCTCCCTCTGCCCGCCAGGAACCGGGGGGACCGCCGGCGGAGGCTGCACCGGGCCCAGCAGGTCACTCTGCCCGCCAGGGACCGGGGGGACCGCCGGCGGAGGCTGAGCCCGGCCCAGGAGCTCCCTCTGCCCGCCAGGAACCGGGGGGACCGCCGGCGGAGGCTGAACCCGGCCCAGGAGGTCACTCTGCCCGCCAGGGACCGGGGGGACCGCCGGCGGAGGCTGCACCGGGCCCACGAGCTCCCTCTGCCCGCCAGGGACCGGGGGGACCGCCGCCGGAGGCTGCACCCGGCCCAGGAGCTCCCTCTGCCCGCCAGGGACCGGGGGGACCGCCGGCGGAGGCTGCACCCGGCCCAGGAGCTCCCTCTGCCCGCCAGTGACCGGGGGGACCGCCGCCGGAGGCTGCACCCGGCCCAGTAGCTCCCTCTGCCCGCCAGGGACCGGGGGGTCCTCCGGCGGAGGCTGCACCCGGCCCAGGAGGTCCCTCTGCCCGCCAGGGACCGGGGGGACCGCCGGCGGAGGCGGCACCGGGCCCAGGAGCTCCCTCTGCCCGCCAGGGACCGGGGGGACCGCCGCCGGAGGCTGCACCCGGCCCAGGAGCTCCCTCTGCCCGCCAGGGACCGGGGGGACCGCCGGCGGAGGCTGCACCCGGCCCAGGAGGTCCCTCTGCCCGCCAGGGACAGGGTGTAACGCCGGCGGAGGCTGCCTCCGGCCCAGGAGGTCCGTCTGCCCGCCAGGGACCGGGGGGACCGCCGAGGAGTCTCTGCCCGTCCCAGATACTCCCTATCCCTACCCCTAACCGTATCCCTAACCCTATCGCCTAACCCTAACCCTATCCCTAACCCTAACCCTAACCCTATCCCTAACTCTAACCCCATCGCCTAACCCTAACCCTATCCCTAACCCTATCCCTAACCCTAACCCTATCCCTAACCCTAACCCTAACCCTATCCCTAACCCTAACCCTATCCCTAACGCTAACCCTAACCCTATCCCTAACCCTAACCCTAACCCTAACCCTATCCCTAACCCTAACCCTAACCCTATCCCTAACCCTATCGCCTAACCCTAACCCTATCCCTAACCCTATCGCCTAACCCTAACCCTAACCCTATCCCTAACCCTATCCCTAACCCTAACCCTATCCCCTAACCCTAAACCTATCCCTAACCCTAACCCTAACCCTAGCTCTAACCCCATCGCCTAACCCTAACCCTATCCCTAACCCTAACCCTATCCCTAACCCTAACCCTAACCCTAACCCTAACCCTATCGCCTAACCCTATCCCTAACCCTAACCCTATCCCTAACCCTAACCCTAACCCTATCCCTAACCCTAACCCTATCCCTAACCCTAACCCTATCGCCTAACCCTAACCCTATCCCTAACCCTAACCCTATCGCCTAACCCTAACCCTATCCCTAACCCTAACCCTATCGCCTAACCCTAACCCTATCCCTAACCCTAACCCTATCCCTAACCCTAACCCTAACCCTATCCCTAACCCTAACCCTAACCCTATCCCTAACCCTAACCCTAACCCTATCCCTAACCCTATCGCCTAACCCTATCCCTAACCCTAACCCTATCCCTAACCCTATCGCCTAACCCTAAACCGAACCCCAACCGCAACCCCCAACACCAAAAGGCACCGGGCCGTAAGCCTGCACCCGCACCGGCAGTGCCCTAGCCCCCTCGGGGAAGAAGGGACTCCGTCTCCACACCGCACCCGCCCCAGCTGCGCTCTCTCCCCGCCACCGCCGAAGGCACACGATTTGAACCGCTCCTCCCGTCCGGGGAAGCACACTCGGCAGCACGCCAACCTCCTTCCCAACGGGACCAGGACCGAAGGGCACACAGACCCTCCACCACCCCACCAACGTGACCCCAAGCCCGGGCACCCCCTTCAAATTCGCCCGCTGGGACGTGTATTAAGCCCGGCAACAGTTATTCAAGCAAAACCGCAGCCGCAAGTTGAAGTGACAACTCATTAACCAAAACAATATTGGGCAAGTCATAAACCACTTTCCACTCTGGACAAGTCATAAACCAGTTTCCTCTCTGGACAAGTCATAAACCAGTTGGACAAGTCATAAACCACTTTCCTCTCTGGACAAGTCATAAACCAGTTGGACAAGTCATAAACCACTTTCCACTCTGGACAAGTCATAAACCAGTTTCCTCTCTGGACAAGTCATAAACCAGTTGGACAAGTCATAAACCACTCTCCTCTCTGGACAAGTCATAAACCACTTTCTTCTCTGGACAAGTCATAAACCACTTTCCTCTTTGGACAAGTCATAAACCAGTTTCCTCTCTGGACAAGTCATAAACCAGTTGGACAAGTCATAAACCACTTTCCACTCTGGACAAGTCATAAACCAGTTGGACAAGTCATAAACCACTTTCCTCTTTGGACAAGTCATAAACCAGTTTCCTCTCTGGACAAGTCATAAACCAGTTGGACAAGTCATAAACCACTTTCCACTCTGGACAAGTCATAAACCAGTTTCCTCTCTGGACAAGTCATAAACCACTCTCCTCTCTGGACAAGTCATAAACCACTTTCTTCTCTGGACAAGTCATAAACCACTTTCCTCTCTGGACAAGTCATAAACCAGTTGGACAAGTCATAAACCACTCTCCTCTTTGGACAAGTCATGAACCACTTTCTTCTCTGGACAAGTCATAAACCACTTTCCTCTCTGGACAAGTCATGAACCAATTTCCTCTCTGGACAAGTCATAAACCACTTTCTTCTCAGGACAAGTCATAAACCACTTTCCTCTTTGGACAAGTCATAAACCAGTTTCCTCTCTGGACAAGTCATAAACCAGTTGGACAAGTCATAAACCACTCTCCTCTCTGGACAAGTCATAAACCAGTTGGACAAGTCATAAACCACTTTCCACTCTGGACAAGTCATAAACCAGTTTCCTCTCTGGACAAGTCATAAACCAGTTGGACAAGTCATAAACCACTCTCCTCTCTGGACAAGTCATAAACCACTTTCTTCTCTGGACAAGTCATAAACCACTTTCCTCTTTGGACAAGTCATAAACCAGTTTCCTCTCTGGACAAGTCATAAACCAGTTGGACAAGTCATAAACCACTTTCCACTCTGGACAAGTCATAAACCAGTTGGACAAGTCATAAACCA
>NW_027308304.1:75000-80000 GCF_047496885.1 Scyliorhinus torazame | reverse complement strand
TGTCTCCACCAGCCTCCACAGGCTAAGTCCGACTGGTTTATGATTTGCCACTGTCTCCACTGGTTCATGACTTGCCACTGCCTGGACCTGCCCCCACGGGCTAAGTCCGACTGGTTTATGACTTGCCACTGTCTCCACCTTCCCTCCACAGGCTAAGTGCGACTGGTTTATGACTTGCCACTGTCTCCACCAGCCTCCACAGGCTAAGTCCGACTGGTTTATGATTTGCCACTGTCTCCACTGGTTCATGACTTGCCACTGCCTGGACCTGCCTCCACAGGCTAAGTCCGACTGGTTTATGACTTGCCACTGTCTCCACCAGCCTCCACAGGACAAGTCCGACTGGTTTATGATTTGCCACTGTCTCCACTGGTTCATGACTTGCCACTGCCTGGAACTGCCTCCACAGGCTAAGTCCGACTGGTTTATGACTTGCCACTGTCTCCACCAGCCTCCACAGGCTAAGTCCGACTGGTTTATGATTTGCCACTGTCTCCACTGGTTCATGACTTGCCACTGCCTGGCCCTGCCTCCACAGGCTGAGTCCGACTGGTTTATGATTTGCCACTGGTTCATGACTTGCCACTGCCTGGACCTGCCTCCACAGGCTGAGTCCGACTGGTTTATGATTTCCCACTGGTTCATGACTTGCCACTGCCTGGACCTGCCTCCACAGGCTGAGTCCGACTGGTTTATGATTTGCCACTGGTTCATGACTTGCCACTGCCTGGCCCTGCCTCCACAGGCTGAGTCCGACTGGTTTATGATTTGCCACTGGTTCATGACTTGCCACTGCCTGGACCTGCCTCCACAGGCTGAGTCCGACTGGTTCATGACTTGCCACTGCCTGGACCTGCCTCCACAGGCTTAAGTCCGACTGGTTTATGACTTGCCACTGTCTCCACCAGCCTCCACAGGCTAAGTCCGACTGGTTTATGATTTGCCACTGTCTCCACCAGCCTCCACTGGTTCATGACTTGCCACCGACTCGGCCAGCCTCCCCAGGCGAAGCGCGGGCGTTTGGTGACAATTCCAAGGCAGACCAAGGCAAACACGGCCCCTTGCGCGGCGGGGAGCCGTGCCCGGCCTCGGCGGGGCGTCGGGCCGCCGTTTGGAGCGCCGGCCGAAAACCCGAAAAAAGGGCGAAAATCGGAAAGAATTCGCGCCCGATCGGGCCGAGCGGCCGGCGGGGCGGCAGCCCGGGTCGGTCTCCGCAGACCTGGAGGCTCGAGGGGACCTTTCCGACCAAAGTCCATTTCTCGATTTTCCACCTCCTACCAATCTGCAGGTACCCCGCCAACCCCTCGGGACGCCAAACGCAAATGGCAAATCGGCGGGAGGGCGCCCGGTAGTCCATCCGAGGAAGGCGCTCCAAGTCCCCGCAGATCGGCTTTTTCAAAACCTCATCGGCACTACCGAGGGCAAGTGGTTAACCAGCTGTCCGAGACACTCGACCACAAATGCAAGTGGCAGCTCGGCGGGACCAATCCGCTCCCTTTAGCGGGAACACCCCCACTGTGTCCCCGGTACCACGGCTGGACACGACCTCATACACTTCCGAGGGCAAGTGATTAACTAACGGTAGGGTGCACTTTTCATATATGCACGTGCCCCGTCGGCGGGACCAATCCACTCCTCCGTTCCGCTCTCCTGCAACCTTGGCCCCGGTAAAGCGGCGGCACAGGACCTCATAGACCTCCTGGAAGTCGCCAGAGGCTAAGTCCGACTGGTTTATGACTTGCCACTGCCTGGCCCTGCCTCCACAGGCTAAGTCCGACTGGTTTATGACTTGCCACTGGTTCATGACTTGCCACTGCCTGGCCCTGCCTCCACAGGCTAAGTCCGACTGGTTTATGATTTGCCACTGGTTCATGACTTGCCACTGCCTGGCCCTGCCTCCACAGGCTAAGTCCGACTGGTTTATGATTTGCCACTGGTTCATGACTTGCCACTGCCTGGCCCTGCCTCCACACGCTAAGTCCGACTGGTTTATGATTTGCCACTGGTTCATGACTTGCCACTGCCTGGACCTGCCTCCACAGGCTAAGTCCGACTGGTTTATGATTTGCCACTGGTTCATGACTTGCCACTGCCTGGACCTGCCTCCACAGGCTAAGTCCGACTGGTTTATGATTTGCCACTGGTTCATGACTTGCCACTGCCTGGCCCTGCCTCCACAGGCTGAGTCCGACTGGTTTATGACTTGCCACTGCCTGGACCTGCCTCCACAGGCTAAGTCCGACTGGTTTATGACTTGCCGCTGCCTGGACCAGCCTCCACAGGCTAAGTCCGACTGGTTTATGACTTGCCACAGTCTCCGCCAGACTCCACTGGTTCATGACTTGCCACCGCCTCGACCAGCCTCCCCAGGCTAAGTCCGAGCGTTGCGGTGGCCATGCCAGTGCCGACGAGGTCTGATCCGGTCCCTCGCGCTCCGGAGAGACGTCCCCGGCCTCGGCGGGGCGTCGGGCCGCCGTTTGGAGCGCCGGCCGAAAACCCGAAAAAAGGGCGAAAATCGGAAGAAATTCGCGCCCGATCGGGCCGAGCGGCCGGCGGGGCGGCAGCCCGGGTCGGTCTCCGCAGACCTGGAGGCTCGAGGGGACCTTTCCGACCAAAGTCCATTTCTCGATTTTCCACCTCCTACCAATCTGCAGGTACCCCGCCAACCCCTCGTGACGCCAAACGCAAGTGGCAGACCAGCGGGACGGACCACCGGTAGTCATGCCGGGAATGAGGTCTCGGCGTCGGCATAAGGTGGGTGGATCGGACCCCATCCGGCCTACGGTTCTTTTTCAAAACGGCGCCCCCGGCCCCCGCCGGCGGCGGCCTTGGCGGCCGGGTGGGCGCCCCTCCTCGAATCGCCACCCTGCCCCGGGGTGAGCCGCTTCGCCGCCGCCCGGCGCCGTCAACAACCTTGTCCTGGTTTATGACTTGTCACCGCCGCTGGTTTATGACTTGTCAGCACCGGCGGACGGCCTCTCGCCGCCCTTTGGACGCCCCGGCGGCGGACCGTGACCCCCCACGGCTGGCCCGCGCGGGGCCCGCCACCCGCCCAAGGGGCGCCCCCTGCCGTTCGCCCACCTAACGCACGGCTGGAACAGCACCAAGCCCCGCAGCCGGCCAACGGCGGCACACACTGACCGCAGCCCACCGGAGGCACGTCGGGCCGTGGCCGTACCCCGCCCGACAGCGCCCCCTGCGGGCCACGGACCAGGCGGACGTTGGGACGAGACGATCCCCGGCCGAGGCGCTCTCTGAGCCCGCCAGGGACCGGTGCACCGCCGGCGGACGCTGCACCCGGTACACGAGCGCCCTCTGCCCGCCGGGGACCGGTGCACCGCCGGGGGAGTCTGCACCGCGCCCAGGAGCTCCCTCTGCCCGCCAGGAACCGGGGGGACCGCCGGCGGAGGCTGCACCGGGCCCAGCAGGTCACTCTGCCCGCCAGGGACCGGGGGGACCGGCGGCGGAGGCTGAGCCCGGCCCAGGAGCTCCCTCTGCCCGCCAGGAACCGGGGGGACCGCCGGCGGAGGCTGAACCCGGCCCAGGAGGTCACTCTGCCCGCCAGGGACAGGGTGTAACGCCGGCGGAGGCTGAGCCCGGCCCAGGAGCTCCCTCTGCCCGCCAGGGACCGGGGGGACCGCCGGCGGAGGCTGCACCGGGCCCACGAGCTCCCTCTGCCCGCCAGGGACCGGGGGGACCGCCGCCGGAGGCTGCACCCGGCCCAGGAGCTCCCTCTGCCCGCCAGGGACCGGGGGGACCGCCGGCGGAGGCTGCACCCGGCCCAGGAGGTCCCTCTGCCCGCCAGGGACCGGGGGGACCGCCGGCGGAGGCTGCACCGGGCCCACGAGCTCCCTCTGCCCGCCAGGGGCCGGGGGGACCGCCGCCGGAGGCTGCACCCGGCCCAGGAGCTCCCTCTGCCCGCCAGGGACCGGGGGGACCGCCGCCGGAGGCTGCACCGGGCCCAGGAGCTCCCTCTGCCCGCCAGTGACCGGGGGGACCGCCGCCGGAGGCTGCACCCGGCCCAGGAGCTCCCTCTGCCCGCCAGGGACCGGGGGGACCGCCGCCGGAGGCTGCACCCGGCCCAGGAGCTCCCTCTGCCCGCCAGGGACCGGGGGGACCGCCGCCGGAGGCTGCACCCGGCCCAGGAGCTCCCTCTGCCCGCCAGGGACCGGGGGGACCGCCGGCGGAGGCTGCACCCGGCCCAGGAGCTCCCTCTGCCCGCCAGGGACCGGGGGGACCGCCGGCGGAGGCTGCACCCGGCCCAGGAGCTCCCTCTGCCCGCCAGGGACCGGGGGGACCGCCGCCGGAGGCTGCACCCGGCCCAGTAGCTCCCTCTGCCCGCCAGGGACCGGGGGGACCGCCGCCGGAGGCTGCACCCGGCCCAGGAGCTCCCTCTGCCCGCCAGGGACCGGGGGGACCGCCGGCGGAGGCTGCACCCGGCCCAGGAGGTCCCTCTGCCCGCCAGGGACAGGGTGTAACGCCGGCGGAGGCTGCCTCCGGCCCAGGAGGTCCGTCTGCCCGCCAGGGACCGGGGGGACCGCCGAGGAGTCTCTGCCCGTCCCAGATACTCCCTATCCCTACCCCTAACCGTATCCCTAACCCTATCGCCTAACCCTAACCCTATCCCTAACCCTAACCCTAACCCTATCCCTAACTCTAACCCCATCGCCTAACCCTATCCCTAACCCTATCCCTAACCCTAACCCTATCCCTAACCCTAACCCTAACCCTATCCCTAACCCTAACCCTATCCCTAACGCTAACCCTAACCCTATCCCTAACCCTAACCCTAACCCTAACCCTATCCCTAACCCTAACCCTAACCCTATCCCTAACCCTATCGCCTAACCCTAACCCTATCCCTAACCCTATCGCCTAACCCTAACCCTAACCCTAACCCTATCCCTAACCCTAACCCTATCCCCTAACCCTAAACCTATCCCTAACCCTAACCCTAACCCTAGCTCTAACCCCATCGCCTAACCCTAACCCTATCCCTA
>NW_027308304.1:55000-62500 GCF_047496885.1 Scyliorhinus torazame | reverse complement strand
CACGGGAGCAGTGTGCGACCCTTTTAGTTCTTCCTTTCGTTGCCAGAGAACGTGTGTTCGGCCACAGGAACGGGGACACAGTGCTAGGAAAAGCCGACACTGAGGACTCGGAGCCTGCCCGTTCCAGGGCTCGAGATATTGCCACTGCGATCTGCTCGACAGAGAGAGAGCAAACGCACGCCTCGGCCTCACAAGGGCTGCGAGAATTCTCGGTCGATGTCCGTCTGTGACTCGGGGCGGCGGGGGAACCCACACAGCACGGGGAGGGTCAACCGCTCAGCCTGAACACCAGCCCACAATAGCGCTGGCCCGCCGAGGGCCCTCCCACGTCGGACACGACTCGCCTGATCGTTCGAGAGGTAGGTGCCGAGAGGTACGCCGCCGTGTGCGGAAGGAAGCAACAACGACTGGCCGCCACGGGCGTGACCTCTCGCGCCCGAGAATCTGCTCTCGGCCAAGGCTTTCGGCGCTCGCACGACACTTGCAACCAGCCGGCGTGCGGCGCCTGACTTCAATCAGGTTTCTGGGAACGCCCCGACATGTGCCTCTGTGCAACCCGTTAACCGTGACACATGCGACTGCAACCCAAGGGAACCAGGCACGGGAACGCCGCCGCCCCGCGTCGCCTGAAAACAGACTTGGGCACCCTGGCCTCCAGGTGTGCCCGAAAACAAGACAAGAGGTGCCCAGTCACAAAGGCTAAACCTCGACAGACATTTTATAATGTGTCTTCTACCATATATGTCTGTCTCTTCTTGAATTATTGTACAAGGATATATATATATATAATTGTGTCTTTGTTTTCTCGCCATTAAAAACTTTGTAAGTGTTTCTCTCTCGCCACAGAAAAAACACTTTGTCTGTTTTTTTTACAAGTATGTTTCTCACACAAGAGTTCACAGAAACACATTGTTTGTATCAGAGTTACCGCCGGCTCGGACTCTGACCGATTTTTAGGCCGGCAAATGAGTTCGAAAAGTCCGTCAAAATTGTTGCTAAAACCCCTTGAGGACTTCCGAGTGCTCATTGGTAAGGCCTTCGATTTGAAATCGGGACCGTACCTCAAAGTAGCACTTTCCTGGGTACTTTCAAAGTGCTACCGCTGCCAGAAAATGTTCTAAAAATCGTGTTCCCGAAAATCTCCGGGCACCCCGCCAACCCCTCGTGACGCCAAATGCAAATGGCAAATCGGCGGGAGGTCGCCCGGTAGTCCATCCGAGGAAGGCGCTCCAAATCCCCGCAAATCGACTTTTTCAAAACCTCATCGGCACTACCGAGGGCAAGTGGTTAACCAGCTGTCCGAGACATTCGACCACAAATGCAAGTGGCAGCTCGGCGGGACCAATCCACTCCACCTTAGCGGGAACACCCCCACTCTGTCCTCGGTAAATCGGCTGGACACGACCTCATACACTTCCGAGGGCAAGTGATTAACTAACGGTAGGGTGCACTTTTCATATATGCACGTGCCCCATCGGCGGGACCAATCCACTCCTCCGTTCCGCTCTCCTGCAACCTTGGCCCCGGTAAAGCGGCGGCACAGGACCTCATAGACCTCCTGGAAGTCGCCAGAGGCCAAGTCCGACTGGTTTATGACTTGCCACTGCCTGGACCTGCCCCCACAGGCTAAGTCCGACTGGTTTATGACTTGCCACTGTCTCCACCTCCCTCCACAGGCTAAGTCCGACTGGTTTATGACTTGCCACTGTCTCCACCAGCCTCCACAGGCTAAGTCCGACTGGTTTATGATTTGCCACTGTCTCCACTGGTTCATGACTTGCCACTGCCTGGACCTGCCTCCACAGGCTAAGTCCGACTGGTTTATGACTTGCCACTGCCTGGACCTGCCCCCACAGGCTAAGTCCGACTGGTTTATGACTTGCCACTGTCTCCACCTCCCTCCACAGGCTAAGTGCGACTGGTTTATGACTTGCCACTGTCTCCACCAGCCTCCACAGGCTAAGTCCGACTGGTTTATGATTTGCCACTGTCTCCACTGGTTCATGACTTGCCACTGCCTGGACCTGCCCCCACGGGCTAAGTCCGACTGGTTTATGACTTGCCACTGTCTCCACCTTCCCTCCACAGGCTAAGTGCGACTGGTTTATGACTTGCCACTGTCTCCACCAGCCTCCACAGGCTAAGTCCGACTGGTTTATGATTTGCCACTGTCTCCACTGGTTCATGACTTGCCACTGCCTGGACCTGCCTCCACAGGCTAAGTCCGACTGGTTTATGACTTGCCACTGTCTCCACCAGCCTCCACAGGACAAGTCCGACTGGTTTATGATTTGCCACTGTCTCCACTGGTTCATGACTTGCCACTGCCTGGAACTGCCTCCACAGGCTAAGTCCGACTGGTTTATGACTTGCCACTGTCTCCACCAGCCTCCACAGGCTAAGTCCGACTGGTTTATGATTTGCCACTGTCTCCACTGGTTCATGACTTGCCACTGCCTGGCCCTGCCTCCACAGGCTGAGTCCGACTGGTTTATGATTTGCCACTGGTTCATGACTTGCCACTGCCTGGACCTGCCTCCACAGGCTGAGTCCGACTGGTTTATGATTTCCCACTGGTTCATGACTTGCCACTGCCTGGACCTGCCTCCACAGGCTGAGTCCGACTGGTTTATGATTTGCCACTGGTTCATGACTTGCCACTGCCTGGCCCTGCCTCCACAGGCTGAGTCCGACTGGTTTATGATTTGCCACTGGTTCATGACTTGCCACTGCCTGGACCTGCCTCCACAGGCTGAGTCCGACTGGTTCATGACTTGCCACTGCCTGGACCTGCCTCCACAGGCTTAAGTCCGACTGGTTTATGACTTGCCACTGTCTCCACCAGCCTCCACAGGCTAAGTCCGACTGGTTTATGATTTGCCACTGTCTCCACCAGCCTCCACTGGTTCATGACTTGCCACCGACTCGGCCAGCCTCCCCAGGCGAAGCGCGGGCGTTTGGTGACAATTCCAAGGCAGACCAAGGCAAACACGGCCCCTTGCGCGGCGGGGAGCCGTGCCCGGCCTCGGCGGGGCGTCGGGCCGCCGTTTGGAGCGCCGGCCGAAAACCCGAAAAAAGGGCGAAAATCGGAAAGAATTCGCGCCCGATCGGGCCGAGCGGCCGGCGGGGCGGCAGCCCGGGTCGGTCTCCGCAGACCTGGAGGCTCGAGGGGACCTTTCCGACCAAAGTCCATTTCTCGATTTTCCACCTCCTACCAATCTGCAGGTACCCCGCCAACCCCTCGGGACGCCAAACGCAAATGGCAAATCGGCGGGAGGGCGCCCGGTAGTCCATCCGAGGAAGGCGCTCCAAGTCCCCGCAGATCGGCTTTTTCAAAACCTCATCGGCACTACCGAGGGCAAGTGGTTAACCAGCTGTCCGAGACACTCGACCACAAATGCAAGTGGCAGCTCGGCGGGACCAATCCGCTCCCTTTAGCGGGAACACCCCCACTGTGTCCCCGGTACCACGGCTGGACACGACCTCATACACTTCCGAGGGCAAGTGATTAACTAACGGTAGGGTGCACTTTTCATATATGCACGTGCCCCGTCGGCGGGACCAATCCACTCCTCCGTTCCGCTCTCCTGCAACCTTGGCCCCGGTAAAGCGGCGGCACAGGACCTCATAGACCTCCTGGAAGTCGCCAGAGGCTAAGTCCGACTGGTTTATGACTTGCCACTGCCTGGCCCTGCCTCCACAGGCTAAGTCCGACTGGTTTATGACTTGCCACTGGTTCATGACTTGCCACTGCCTGGCCCTGCCTCCACAGGCTAAGTCCGACTGGTTTATGATTTGCCACTGGTTCATGACTTGCCACTGCCTGGCCCTGCCTCCACAGGCTAAGTCCGACTGGTTTATGATTTGCCACTGGTTCATGACTTGCCACTGCCTGGCCCTGCCTCCACACGCTAAGTCCGACTGGTTTATGATTTGCCACTGGTTCATGACTTGCCACTGCCTGGACCTGCCTCCACAGGCTAAGTCCGACTGGTTTATGATTTGCCACTGGTTCATGACTTGCCACTGCCTGGACCTGCCTCCACAGGCTAAGTCCGACTGGTTTATGATTTGCCACTGGTTCATGACTTGCCACTGCCTGGCCCTGCCTCCACAGGCTGAGTCCGACTGGTTTATGACTTGCCACTGCCTGGACCTGCCTCCACAGGCTAAGTCCGACTGGTTTATGACTTGCCGCTGCCTGGACCAGCCTCCACAGGCTAAGTCCGACTGGTTTATGACTTGCCACAGTCTCCGCCAGACTCCACTGGTTCATGACTTGCCACCGCCTCGACCAGCCTCCCCAGGCTAAGTCCGAGCGTTGCGGTGGCCATGCCAGTGCCGACGAGGTCTGATCCGGTCCCTCGCGCTCCGGAGAGACGTCCCCGGCCTCGGCGGGGCGTCGGGCCGCCGTTTGGAGCGCCGGCCGAAAACCCGAAAAAAGGGCGAAAATCGGAAGAAATTCGCGCCCGATCGGGCCGAGCGGCCGGCGGGGCGGCAGCCCGGGTCGGTCTCCGCAGACCTGGAGGCTCGAGGGGACCTTTCCGACCAAAGTCCATTTCTCGATTTTCCACCTCCTACCAATCTGCAGGTACCCCGCCAACCCCTCGTGACGCCAAACGCAAGTGGCAGACCAGCGGGACGGACCACCGGTAGTCATGCCGGGAATGAGGTCTCGGCGTCGGCATAAGGTGGGTGGATCGGACCCCATCCGGCCTACGGTTCTTTTTCAAAACGGCGCCCCCGGCCCCCGCCGGCGGCGGCCTTGGCGGCCGGGTGGGCGCCCCTCCTCGAATCGCCACCCTGCCCCGGGGTGAGCCGCTTCGCCGCCGCCCGGCGCCGTCAACAACCTTGTCCTGGTTTATGACTTGTCACCGCCGCTGGTTTATGACTTGTCAGCACCGGCGGACGGCCTCTCGCCGCCCTTTGGACGCCCCGGCGGCGGACCGTGACCCCCCACGGCTGGCCCGCGCGGGGCCCGCCACCCGCCCAAGGGGCGCCCCCTGCCGTTCGCCCACCTAACGCACGGCTGGAACAGCACCAAGCCCCGCAGCCGGCCAACGGCGGCACACACTGACCGCAGCCCACCGGAGGCACGTCGGGCCGTGGCCGTACCCCGCCCGACAGCGCCCCCTGCGGGCCACGGACCAGGCGGACGTTGGGACGAGACGATCCCCGGCCGAGGCGCTCTCTGAGCCCGCCAGGGACCGGTGCACCGCCGGCGGACGCTGCACCCGGTACACGAGCGCCCTCTGCCCGCCGGGGACCGGTGCACCGCCGGGGGAGTCTGCACCGCGCCCAGGAGCTCCCTCTGCCCGCCAGGAACCGGGGGGACCGCCGGCGGAGGCTGCACCGGGCCCAGCAGGTCACTCTGCCCGCCAGGGACCGGGGGGACCGGCGGCGGAGGCTGAGCCCGGCCCAGGAGCTCCCTCTGCCCGCCAGGAACCGGGGGGACCGCCGGCGGAGGCTGAACCCGGCCCAGGAGGTCACTCTGCCCGCCAGGGACAGGGTGTAACGCCGGCGGAGGCTGAGCCCGGCCCAGGAGCTCCCTCTGCCCGCCAGGGACCGGGGGGACCGCCGGCGGAGGCTGCACCGGGCCCACGAGCTCCCTCTGCCCGCCAGGGACCGGGGGGACCGCCGCCGGAGGCTGCACCCGGCCCAGGAGCTCCCTCTGCCCGCCAGGGACCGGGGGGACCGCCGGCGGAGGCTGCACCCGGCCCAGGAGGTCCCTCTGCCCGCCAGGGACCGGGGGGACCGCCGGCGGAGGCTGCACCGGGCCCACGAGCTCCCTCTGCCCGCCAGGGGCCGGGGGGACCGCCGCCGGAGGCTGCACCCGGCCCAGGAGCTCCCTCTGCCCGCCAGGGACCGGGGGGACCGCCGCCGGAGGCTGCACCGGGCCCAGGAGCTCCCTCTGCCCGCCAGTGACCGGGGGGACCGCCGCCGGAGGCTGCACCCGGCCCAGGAGCTCCCTCTGCCCGCCAGGGACCGGGGGGACCGCCGCCGGAGGCTGCACCCGGCCCAGGAGCTCCCTCTGCCCGCCAGGGACCGGGGGGACCGCCGCCGGAGGCTGCACCCGGCCCAGGAGCTCCCTCTGCCCGCCAGGGACCGGGGGGACCGCCGGCGGAGGCTGCACCCGGCCCAGGAGCTCCCTCTGCCCGCCAGGGACCGGGGGGACCGCCGGCGGAGGCTGCACCCGGCCCAGGAGCTCCCTCTGCCCGCCAGGGACCGGGGGGACCGCCGCCGGAGGCTGCACCCGGCCCAGTAGCTCCCTCTGCCCGCCAGGGACCGGGGGGACCGCCGCCGGAGGCTGCACCCGGCCCAGGAGCTCCCTCTGCCCGCCAGGGACCGGGGGGACCGCCGGCGGAGGCTGCACCCGGCCCAGGAGGTCCCTCTGCCCGCCAGGGACAGGGTGTAACGCCGGCGGAGGCTGCCTCCGGCCCAGGAGGTCCGTCTGCCCGCCAGGGACCGGGGGGACCGCCGAGGAGTCTCTGCCCGTCCCAGATACTCCCTATCCCTACCCCTAACCGTATCCCTAACCCTATCGCCTAACCCTAACCCTATCCCTAACCCTAACCCTAACCCTATCCCTAACTCTAACCCCATCGCCTAACCCTATCCCTAACCCTATCCCTAACCCTAACCCTATCCCTAACCCTAACCCTAACCCTATCCCTAACCCTAACCCTATCCCTAACGCTAACCCTAACCCTATCCCTAACCCTAACCCTAACCCTAACCCTATCCCTAACCCTAACCCTAACCCTATCCCTAACCCTATCGCCTAACCCTAACCCTATCCCTAACCCTATCGCCTAACCCTAACCCTAACCCTAACCCTATCCCTAACCCTAACCCTATCCCCTAACCCTAAACCTATCCCTAACCCTAACCCTAACCCTAGCTCTAACCCCATCGCCTAACCCTAACCCTATCCCTAACCCTAACCCTATCCCTAACCCTAACCCTAACCCTAACCCTAACCCTATCGCCTAACCCTATCCCTAACCCTAACCCTATCCCTAACCCTAACCCTAACCCTATCCCTAACCCTAACCCTATCCCTAACCCTAACCCTATCGCCTAACCCTAACCCTATCCCTAACCCTAACCCTATCGCCTAACCCTAACCCTATCCCTAACCCTAACCCTATCGCCTAACCCTAACCCTATCCCTAACCCTAACCCTATCCCTAACCCTAACCCTAACCCTATCCCTAACCCTAACCCTAACCCTATCCCTAACCCTAACCCTAACCCTATCCCTAACCCTATCGCCTAACCCTATCCCTAACCCTAACCCTATCCCTAACCCTATCGCCTAACCCTAAACCGAACCCCAACCGCAACCCCCAACACCAAAAGGCACCGGGCCGTAAGCCTGCACCCGCACCGGCAGTGCCCTAGCCCCCTCGGGGAAGAAGGGACTCCGTCTCCACACCGCACCCGCCCCAGCTGCGCTCTCTCCCCGCCACCGCCGAAGGCACACGATTTGAACCGCTC
>NW_027308304.1:35000-42500 GCF_047496885.1 Scyliorhinus torazame | reverse complement strand
CCGTGACACATGCGACTGCAACCCAAGGGAACCAGGCACGGGAACGCCGCCGCCCCGCGTCGCCTGAAAACAGACTTGGGCACCCTGGCCTCCAGGTGTGCCCGAAAACAAGACAAGAGGTGCCCAGTCACAAAGGCTAAACCTCGACAGACATTTTATAATGTGTCTTCTACCATATATGTCTGTCTCTTCTTGAATTATTGTACAAGGATATATATATATATAATTGTGTCTTTGTTTTCTCGCCATTAAAAACTTTGTAAGTGTTTCTCTCTCGCCACAGAAAAAACACTTTGTCTGTTTTTTTTACAAGTATGTTTCTCACACAAGAGTTCACAGAAACACATTGTTTGTATCAGAGTTACCGCCGGCTCGGACTCTGACCGATTTTTAGGCCGGCAAATGAGTTCGAAAAGTCCGTCAAAATTGTTGCTAAAACCCCTTGAGGACTTCCGAGTGCTCATTGGTAAGGCCTTCGATTTGAAATCGGGACCGTACCTCAAAGTAGCACTTTCCTGGGTACTTTCAAAGTGCTACCGCTGCCAGAAAATGTTCTAAAAATCGTGTTCCCGAAAATCTCCGGGCACCCCGCCAACCCCTCGTGACGCCAAATGCAAATGGCAAATCGGCGGGAGGTCGCCCGGTAGTCCATCCGAGGAAGGCGCTCCAAATCCCCGCAAATCGACTTTTTCAAAACCTCATCGGCACTACCGAGGGCAAGTGGTTAACCAGCTGTCCGAGACATTCGACCACAAATGCAAGTGGCAGCTCGGCGGGACCAATCCACTCCACCTTAGCGGGAACACCCCCACTCTGTCCTCGGTAAATCGGCTGGACACGACCTCATACACTTCCGAGGGCAAGTGATTAACTAACGGTAGGGTGCACTTTTCATATATGCACGTGCCCCATCGGCGGGACCAATCCACTCCTCCGTTCCGCTCTCCTGCAACCTTGGCCCCGGTAAAGCGGCGGCACAGGACCTCATAGACCTCCTGGAAGTCGCCAGAGGCCAAGTCCGACTGGTTTATGACTTGCCACTGCCTGGACCTGCCCCCACAGGCTAAGTCCGACTGGTTTATGACTTGCCACTGTCTCCACCTCCCTCCACAGGCTAAGTCCGACTGGTTTATGACTTGCCACTGTCTCCACCAGCCTCCACAGGCTAAGTCCGACTGGTTTATGATTTGCCACTGTCTCCACTGGTTCATGACTTGCCACTGCCTGGACCTGCCTCCACAGGCTAAGTCCGACTGGTTTATGACTTGCCACTGCCTGGACCTGCCCCCACAGGCTAAGTCCGACTGGTTTATGACTTGCCACTGTCTCCACCTCCCTCCACAGGCTAAGTGCGACTGGTTTATGACTTGCCACTGTCTCCACCAGCCTCCACAGGCTAAGTCCGACTGGTTTATGATTTGCCACTGTCTCCACTGGTTCATGACTTGCCACTGCCTGGACCTGCCCCCACGGGCTAAGTCCGACTGGTTTATGACTTGCCACTGTCTCCACCTTCCCTCCACAGGCTAAGTGCGACTGGTTTATGACTTGCCACTGTCTCCACCAGCCTCCACAGGCTAAGTCCGACTGGTTTATGATTTGCCACTGTCTCCACTGGTTCATGACTTGCCACTGCCTGGACCTGCCTCCACAGGCTAAGTCCGACTGGTTTATGACTTGCCACTGTCTCCACCAGCCTCCACAGGACAAGTCCGACTGGTTTATGATTTGCCACTGTCTCCACTGGTTCATGACTTGCCACTGCCTGGAACTGCCTCCACAGGCTAAGTCCGACTGGTTTATGACTTGCCACTGTCTCCACCAGCCTCCACAGGCTAAGTCCGACTGGTTTATGATTTGCCACTGTCTCCACTGGTTCATGACTTGCCACTGCCTGGCCCTGCCTCCACAGGCTGAGTCCGACTGGTTTATGATTTGCCACTGGTTCATGACTTGCCACTGCCTGGACCTGCCTCCACAGGCTGAGTCCGACTGGTTTATGATTTCCCACTGGTTCATGACTTGCCACTGCCTGGACCTGCCTCCACAGGCTGAGTCCGACTGGTTTATGATTTGCCACTGGTTCATGACTTGCCACTGCCTGGCCCTGCCTCCACAGGCTGAGTCCGACTGGTTTATGATTTGCCACTGGTTCATGACTTGCCACTGCCTGGACCTGCCTCCACAGGCTGAGTCCGACTGGTTCATGACTTGCCACTGCCTGGACCTGCCTCCACAGGCTTAAGTCCGACTGGTTTATGACTTGCCACTGTCTCCACCAGCCTCCACAGGCTAAGTCCGACTGGTTTATGATTTGCCACTGTCTCCACCAGCCTCCACTGGTTCATGACTTGCCACCGACTCGGCCAGCCTCCCCAGGCGAAGCGCGGGCGTTTGGTGACAATTCCAAGGCAGACCAAGGCAAACACGGCCCCTTGCGCGGCGGGGAGCCGTGCCCGGCCTCGGCGGGGCGTCGGGCCGCCGTTTGGAGCGCCGGCCGAAAACCCGAAAAAAGGGCGAAAATCGGAAAGAATTCGCGCCCGATCGGGCCGAGCGGCCGGCGGGGCGGCAGCCCGGGTCGGTCTCCGCAGACCTGGAGGCTCGAGGGGACCTTTCCGACCAAAGTCCATTTCTCGATTTTCCACCTCCTACCAATCTGCAGGTACCCCGCCAACCCCTCGGGACGCCAAACGCAAATGGCAAATCGGCGGGAGGGCGCCCGGTAGTCCATCCGAGGAAGGCGCTCCAAGTCCCCGCAGATCGGCTTTTTCAAAACCTCATCGGCACTACCGAGGGCAAGTGGTTAACCAGCTGTCCGAGACACTCGACCACAAATGCAAGTGGCAGCTCGGCGGGACCAATCCGCTCCCTTTAGCGGGAACACCCCCACTGTGTCCCCGGTACCACGGCTGGACACGACCTCATACACTTCCGAGGGCAAGTGATTAACTAACGGTAGGGTGCACTTTTCATATATGCACGTGCCCCGTCGGCGGGACCAATCCACTCCTCCGTTCCGCTCTCCTGCAACCTTGGCCCCGGTAAAGCGGCGGCACAGGACCTCATAGACCTCCTGGAAGTCGCCAGAGGCTAAGTCCGACTGGTTTATGACTTGCCACTGCCTGGCCCTGCCTCCACAGGCTAAGTCCGACTGGTTTATGACTTGCCACTGGTTCATGACTTGCCACTGCCTGGCCCTGCCTCCACAGGCTAAGTCCGACTGGTTTATGATTTGCCACTGGTTCATGACTTGCCACTGCCTGGCCCTGCCTCCACAGGCTAAGTCCGACTGGTTTATGATTTGCCACTGGTTCATGACTTGCCACTGCCTGGCCCTGCCTCCACACGCTAAGTCCGACTGGTTTATGATTTGCCACTGGTTCATGACTTGCCACTGCCTGGACCTGCCTCCACAGGCTAAGTCCGACTGGTTTATGATTTGCCACTGGTTCATGACTTGCCACTGCCTGGACCTGCCTCCACAGGCTAAGTCCGACTGGTTTATGATTTGCCACTGGTTCATGACTTGCCACTGCCTGGCCCTGCCTCCACAGGCTGAGTCCGACTGGTTTATGACTTGCCACTGCCTGGACCTGCCTCCACAGGCTAAGTCCGACTGGTTTATGACTTGCCGCTGCCTGGACCAGCCTCCACAGGCTAAGTCCGACTGGTTTATGACTTGCCACAGTCTCCGCCAGACTCCACTGGTTCATGACTTGCCACCGCCTCGACCAGCCTCCCCAGGCTAAGTCCGAGCGTTGCGGTGGCCATGCCAGTGCCGACGAGGTCTGATCCGGTCCCTCGCGCTCCGGAGAGACGTCCCCGGCCTCGGCGGGGCGTCGGGCCGCCGTTTGGAGCGCCGGCCGAAAACCCGAAAAAAGGGCGAAAATCGGAAGAAATTCGCGCCCGATCGGGCCGAGCGGCCGGCGGGGCGGCAGCCCGGGTCGGTCTCCGCAGACCTGGAGGCTCGAGGGGACCTTTCCGACCAAAGTCCATTTCTCGATTTTCCACCTCCTACCAATCTGCAGGTACCCCGCCAACCCCTCGTGACGCCAAACGCAAGTGGCAGACCAGCGGGACGGACCACCGGTAGTCATGCCGGGAATGAGGTCTCGGCGTCGGCATAAGGTGGGTGGATCGGACCCCATCCGGCCTACGGTTCTTTTTCAAAACGGCGCCCCCGGCCCCCGCCGGCGGCGGCCTTGGCGGCCGGGTGGGCGCCCCTCCTCGAATCGCCACCCTGCCCCGGGGTGAGCCGCTTCGCCGCCGCCCGGCGCCGTCAACAACCTTGTCCTGGTTTATGACTTGTCACCGCCGCTGGTTTATGACTTGTCAGCACCGGCGGACGGCCTCTCGCCGCCCTTTGGACGCCCCGGCGGCGGACCGTGACCCCCCACGGCTGGCCCGCGCGGGGCCCGCCACCCGCCCAAGGGGCGCCCCCTGCCGTTCGCCCACCTAACGCACGGCTGGAACAGCACCAAGCCCCGCAGCCGGCCAACGGCGGCACACACTGACCGCAGCCCACCGGAGGCACGTCGGGCCGTGGCCGTACCCCGCCCGACAGCGCCCCCTGCGGGCCACGGACCAGGCGGACGTTGGGACGAGACGATCCCCGGCCGAGGCGCTCTCTGAGCCCGCCAGGGACCGGTGCACCGCCGGCGGACGCTGCACCCGGTACACGAGCGCCCTCTGCCCGCCGGGGACCGGTGCACCGCCGGGGGAGTCTGCACCGCGCCCAGGAGCTCCCTCTGCCCGCCAGGAACCGGGGGGACCGCCGGCGGAGGCTGCACCGGGCCCAGCAGGTCACTCTGCCCGCCAGGGACCGGGGGGACCGGCGGCGGAGGCTGAGCCCGGCCCAGGAGCTCCCTCTGCCCGCCAGGAACCGGGGGGACCGCCGGCGGAGGCTGAACCCGGCCCAGGAGGTCACTCTGCCCGCCAGGGACAGGGTGTAACGCCGGCGGAGGCTGAGCCCGGCCCAGGAGCTCCCTCTGCCCGCCAGGGACCGGGGGGACCGCCGGCGGAGGCTGCACCGGGCCCACGAGCTCCCTCTGCCCGCCAGGGACCGGGGGGACCGCCGCCGGAGGCTGCACCCGGCCCAGGAGCTCCCTCTGCCCGCCAGGGACCGGGGGGACCGCCGGCGGAGGCTGCACCCGGCCCAGGAGGTCCCTCTGCCCGCCAGGGACCGGGGGGACCGCCGGCGGAGGCTGCACCGGGCCCACGAGCTCCCTCTGCCCGCCAGGGGCCGGGGGGACCGCCGCCGGAGGCTGCACCCGGCCCAGGAGCTCCCTCTGCCCGCCAGGGACCGGGGGGACCGCCGCCGGAGGCTGCACCGGGCCCAGGAGCTCCCTCTGCCCGCCAGTGACCGGGGGGACCGCCGCCGGAGGCTGCACCCGGCCCAGGAGCTCCCTCTGCCCGCCAGGGACCGGGGGGACCGCCGCCGGAGGCTGCACCCGGCCCAGGAGCTCCCTCTGCCCGCCAGGGACCGGGGGGACCGCCGCCGGAGGCTGCACCCGGCCCAGGAGCTCCCTCTGCCCGCCAGGGACCGGGGGGACCGCCGGCGGAGGCTGCACCCGGCCCAGGAGCTCCCTCTGCCCGCCAGGGACCGGGGGGACCGCCGGCGGAGGCTGCACCCGGCCCAGGAGCTCCCTCTGCCCGCCAGGGACCGGGGGGACCGCCGCCGGAGGCTGCACCCGGCCCAGTAGCTCCCTCTGCCCGCCAGGGACCGGGGGGACCGCCGCCGGAGGCTGCACCCGGCCCAGGAGCTCCCTCTGCCCGCCAGGGACCGGGGGGACCGCCGGCGGAGGCTGCACCCGGCCCAGGAGGTCCCTCTGCCCGCCAGGGACAGGGTGTAACGCCGGCGGAGGCTGCCTCCGGCCCAGGAGGTCCGTCTGCCCGCCAGGGACCGGGGGGACCGCCGAGGAGTCTCTGCCCGTCCCAGATACTCCCTATCCCTACCCCTAACCGTATCCCTAACCCTATCGCCTAACCCTAACCCTATCCCTAACCCTAACCCTAACCCTATCCCTAACTCTAACCCCATCGCCTAACCCTATCCCTAACCCTATCCCTAACCCTAACCCTATCCCTAACCCTAACCCTAACCCTATCCCTAACCCTAACCCTATCCCTAACGCTAACCCTAACCCTATCCCTAACCCTAACCCTAACCCTAACCCTATCCCTAACCCTAACCCTAACCCTATCCCTAACCCTATCGCCTAACCCTAACCCTATCCCTAACCCTATCGCCTAACCCTAACCCTAACCCTAACCCTATCCCTAACCCTAACCCTATCCCCTAACCCTAAACCTATCCCTAACCCTAACCCTAACCCTAGCTCTAACCCCATCGCCTAACCCTAACCCTATCCCTAACCCTAACCCTATCCCTAACCCTAACCCTAACCCTAACCCTAACCCTATCGCCTAACCCTATCCCTAACCCTAACCCTATCCCTAACCCTAACCCTAACCCTATCCCTAACCCTAACCCTATCCCTAACCCTAACCCTATCGCCTAACCCTAACCCTATCCCTAACCCTAACCCTATCGCCTAACCCTAACCCTATCCCTAACCCTAACCCTATCGCCTAACCCTAACCCTATCCCTAACCCTAACCCTATCCCTAACCCTAACCCTAACCCTATCCCTAACCCTAACCCTAACCCTATCCCTAACCCTAACCCTAACCCTATCCCTAACCCTATCGCCTAACCCTATCCCTAACCCTAACCCTATCCCTAACCCTATCGCCTAACCCTAAACCGAACCCCAACCGCAACCCCCAACACCAAAAGGCACCGGGCCGTAAGCCTGCACCCGCACCGGCAGTGCCCTAGCCCCCTCGGGGAAGAAGGGACTCCGTCTCCACACCGCACCCGCCCCAGCTGCGCTCTCTCCCCGCCACCGCCGAAGGCACACGATTTGAACCGCTCCTCCCGTCCGGGGAAGCACACTCGGCAGCACGCCTACCTCCTTCCCAACGGGACCAGGACCGAAGGGCACACAGACCCTCCACCACCCCACCAACGTGACCCCAAGCCCGGGCACCCCCTTCAAATTCGCCCGCTGGGACGTGTATTAAGCCCGGCAACAGTTATTCAAGCAAAACCGCAGCCGCAAGTTGAAGTGACAACTCATTAACCAAAACAATATTGGGCAAGTCATAAACCACTTTCCACTCTGGACAAGTCATAAACCAGTTTCCTCTCTGGACAAGTCATAAACCAGTTGGACAAGTCATAAACCACTTTCCTCTCTGGACAAGTCATAAACCAGTTGGACAAGTCATAAACCACTTTCCACTCTGGACAAGTCATAAACCAGTTTCCTCTCTGGACAAGTCATAAACCAGTTGGACAAGTCATAAACCACTCTCCTCTCTGGACAAGTCATAAACCACTTTCTTCTCTGGACAAGTCATAAACCACTTTCCTCTTTGGACAAGTCATAAACCAGTTTCCTCTCTGGACAAGTCATAAACCAGTTGGACAAGTCA
>NW_027308304.1:15000-22500 GCF_047496885.1 Scyliorhinus torazame | reverse complement strand
TCTCCGGGCACCCCGCCAACCCCTCGTGACGCCAAATGCAAATGGCAAATCGGCGGGAGGTCGCCCGGTAGTCCATCCGAGGAAGGCGCTCCAAATCCCCGCAAATCGACTTTTTCAAAACCTCATCGGCACTACCGAGGGCAAGTGGTTAACCAGCTGTCCGAGACATTCGACCACAAATGCAAGTGGCAGCTCGGCGGGACCAATCCACTCCACCTTAGCGGGAACACCCCCACTCTGTCCTCGGTAAATCGGCTGGACACGACCTCATACACTTCCGAGGGCAAGTGATTAACTAACGGTAGGGTGCACTTTTCATATATGCACGTGCCCCATCGGCGGGACCAATCCACTCCTCCGTTCCGCTCTCCTGCAACCTTGGCCCCGGTAAAGCGGCGGCACAGGACCTCATAGACCTCCTGGAAGTCGCCAGAGGCTAAGTCCGACTGGTTTATGACTTGCCACTGCCTGGACCTGCCCCCACAGGCTAAGTCCGACTGGTTTATGACTTGCCACTGTCTCCACCTCCCTCCACAGGCTAAGTCCGACTGGTTTATGACTTGCCACTGTCTCCACCAGCCTCCACAGGCTAAGTCCGACTGGTTTATGATTTGCCACTGTCTCCACTGGTTCATGACTTGCCACTGCCTGGACCTGCCTCCACAGGCTAAGTCCGACTGGTTTATGACTTGCCACTGCCTGGACCTGCCCCCACAGGCTAAGTCCGACTGGTTTATGACTTGCCACTGTCTCCACCTCCCTCCACAGGCTAAGTGCGACTGGTTTATGACTTGCCACTGTCTCCACCAGCCTCCACAGGCTAAGTCCGACTGGTTTATGATTTGCCACTGTCTCCACTGGTTCATGACTTGCCACTGCCTGGACCTGCCCCCACGGGCTAAGTCCGACTGGTTTATGACTTGCCACTGTCTCCACCTTCCCTCCACAGGCTAAGTGCGACTGGTTTATGACTTGCCACTGTCTCCACCAGCCTCCACAGGCTAAGTCCGACTGGTTTATGATTTGCCACTGTCTCCACTGGTTCATGACTTGCCACTGCCTGGACCTGCCTCCACAGGCTAAGTCCGACTGGTTTATGACTTGCCACTGTCTCCACCAGCCTCCACAGGACAAGTCCGACTGGTTTATGATTTGCCACTGTCTCCACTGGTTCATGACTTGCCACTGCCTGGAACTGCCTCCACAGGCTAAGTCCGACTGGTTTATGACTTGCCACTGTCTCCACCAGCCTCCACAGGCTAAGTCCGACTGGTTTATGATTTGCCACTGTCTCCACTGGTTCATGACTTGCCACTGCCTGGCCCTGCCTCCACAGGCTGAGTCCGACTGGTTTATGATTTGCCACTGGTTCATGACTTGCCACTGCCTGGACCTGCCTCCACAGGCTGAGTCCGACTGGTTTATGATTTCCCACTGGTTCATGACTTGCCACTGCCTGGACCTGCCTCCACAGGCTGAGTCCGACTGGTTTATGATTTGCCACTGGTTCATGACTTGCCACTGCCTGGCCCTGCCTCCACAGGCTGAGTCCGACTGGTTTATGATTTGCCACTGGTTCATGACTTGCCACTGCCTGGACCTGCCTCCACAGGCTGAGTCCGACTGGTTCATGACTTGCCACTGCCTGGACCTGCCTCCACAGGCTTAAGTCCGACTGGTTTATGACTTGCCACTGTCTCCACCAGCCTCCACAGGCTAAGTCCGACTGGTTTATGATTTGCCACTGTCTCCACCAGCCTCCACTGGTTCATGACTTGCCACCGACTCGGCCAGCCTCCCCAGGCGAAGCGCGGGCGTTTGGTGACAATTCCAAGGCAGACCAAGGCAAACACGGCCCCTTGCGCGGCGGGGAGCCGTGCCCGGCCTCGGCGGGGCGTCGGGCCGCCGTTTGGAGCGCCGGCCGAAAACCCGAAAAAAGGGCGAAAATCGGAAAGAATTCGCGCCCGATCGGGCCGAGCGGCCGGCGGGGCGGCAGCCCGGGTCGGTCTCCGCAGACCTGGAGGCTCGAGGGGACCTTTCCGACCAAAGTCCATTTCTCGATTTTCCACCTCCTACCAATCTGCAGGTACCCCGCCAACCCCTCGGGACGCCAAACGCAAATGGCAAATCGGCGGGAGGGCGCCCGGTAGTCCATCCGAGGAAGGCGCTCCAAGTCCCCGCAGATCGGCTTTTTCAAAACCTCATCGGCACTACCGAGGGCAAGTGGTTAACCAGCTGTCCGAGACACTCGACCACAAATGCAAGTGGCAGCTCGGCGGGACCAATCCGCTCCCTTTAGCGGGAACACCCCCACTGTGTCCCCGGTACCACGGCTGGACACGACCTCATACACTTCCGAGGGCAAGTGATTAACTAACGGTAGGGTGCACTTTTCATATATGCACGTGCCCCGTCGGCGGGACCAATCCACTCCTCCGTTCCGCTCTCCTGCAACCTTGGCCCCGGTAAAGCGGCGGCACAGGACCTCATAGACCTCCTGGAAGTCGCCAGAGGCTAAGTCCGACTGGTTTATGACTTGCCACTGCCTGGCCCTGCCTCCACAGGCTAAGTCCGACTGGTTTATGACTTGCCACTGGTTCATGACTTGCCACTGCCTGGCCCTGCCTCCACAGGCTAAGTCCGACTGGTTTATGATTTGCCACTGGTTCATGACTTGCCACTGCCTGGCCCTGCCTCCACAGGCTAAGTCCGACTGGTTTATGATTTGCCACTGGTTCATGACTTGCCACTGCCTGGCCCTGCCTCCACACGCTAAGTCCGACTGGTTTATGATTTGCCACTGGTTCATGACTTGCCACTGCCTGGACCTGCCTCCACAGGCTAAGTCCGACTGGTTTATGATTTGCCACTGGTTCATGACTTGCCACTGCCTGGACCTGCCTCCACAGGCTAAGTCCGACTGGTTTATGATTTGCCACTGGTTCATGACTTGCCACTGCCTGGCCCTGCCTCCACAGGCTGAGTCCGACTGGTTTATGACTTGCCACTGCCTGGACCTGCCTCCACAGGCTAAGTCCGACTGGTTTATGACTTGCCGCTGCCTGGACCAGCCTCCACAGGCTAAGTCCGACTGGTTTATGACTTGCCACAGTCTCCGCCAGACTCCACTGGTTCATGACTTGCCACCGCCTCGACCAGCCTCCCCAGGCTAAGTCCGAGCGTTGCGGTGGCCATGCCAGTGCCGACGAGGTCTGATCCGGTCCCTCGCGCTCCGGGGAGCCGTCCCCGGCCTCGGCGGGGCGTCGGGCCGCCGTTTGGAGCGCCGGCCGAAAACCCGAAAAAAGGGCGAAAATCGGAAGAAATTCGCGCCCGATCGGGCCGAGCGGCCGGCGGGGCGGCAGCCCGGGTCGGTCTCCGCAGACCTGGAGGCTCGAGGGGACCTTTCCGACCAAAGTCCATTTCTCGATTTTCCACCTCCTACCAATCTGCAGGTACCCCGCCAACCCCTCGTGACGCCAAACGCAAGTGGCAGACCAGCGGGACGGACCACCGGTAGTCATGCCGGGAATGAGGTCTCGGCGTCGGCATAAGGTGGGTGGATCGGACCCCATCCGGCCTACGGTTCTTTTTCAAAACGGCGCCCCCGGCCCCCGCCGGCGGCGGCCTTGGCGGCCGGGTGGGCGCCCCTCCTCGAATCGCCACCCTGCCCCGGGGTGAGCCGCTTCGCCGCCGCCCGGCGCCGTCAACAACCTTGTCCTGGTTTATGACTTGTCACCGCCGCTGGTTTATGACTTGTCACCGCCGCTGGTTTATGACTTGTCAGCACCGGCGGACGGCCTCTCGCCGCCCTTTGGACGCCCCGGCGGCGGACCGTGACCCCCCACGGCTGGCCCGCGCGGGGCCCGCCACCCGCCCAAGGGGCGCCCCCTGCCGTTCGCCCACCTAACGCACGGCTGGAACAGCACCAAGCCCCGCAGCCGGCCAACGGCGGCACACACTGACCGCAGCCCACCGGAGGCACGTCGGGCCGTGGCCGTACCCCGCCCGACAGCGCCCCCTGCGGGCCACGGACCAGGCGGACGTTGGGACGAGACGATCCCCGGCCGAGGCGCTCTCTGAGCCCGCCAGGGACCGGTGCACCGCCGGCGGACGCTGCACCCGGTACACGAGCGCCCTCTGCCCGCCGGGGACCGGTGCACCGCCGGGGGAGTCTGCACCGGGCCCAGGAGCTCCCTCTGCCCGCCAGGAACCGGGGGGACCGCCGGCGGAGGCTGAGCCCGGCCCAGGAGCTCCCTCTGCCCGCCAGGAACCGGGGGGACCGCCGGCGGAGGCTGAACCCGGCCCAGGAGGTCACTCTGCCCGCCAGGGACCGGGGGGACCGCCGGCGGAGGCTGCACCGGGCCCACGAGCTCCCTCTGCCCGCCAGGGACCGGGGGGACCGCCGCCGGAGGCTGCACCCGGCCCAGGAGCTCCCTCTGCCCGCCAGGGACCGGGGGGACCGCCGGCGGAGGCTGCACCCGGCCCAGGAGCTCCCTCTGCCCGCCAGGGACCGGGCGGACCGCCGGCGGAGGCTGCACCGGGCCCAGGAGCTCCCTCTGCCCGCCAGGGACCGGGGGGACCGCCGCCGGAGGCTGCACCCGGCCCAGGAGCTCCCTCTGCCCGCCAGGGGCCGGGGGGACCGCCGGCGGAGGCTGCACCCGGCCCAGGAGCTCCCTCTGCCCGCCAGGGACCGGGGGGACCGCCGGCGGAGGCTGCACCGGGCCCAGGAGCTCCCTCTGCCCGCCAGGGACCGGGGGGACCGCCGGCGGAGGCTGCACCCGGCCCAGGAGGTCCCTCTGCCCGCCAGGGACAGGGTGTAACGCCGGCGGAGGCTGCCTCCGGCCCAGGAGGTCCGTCTGCCCGCCAGGGACCGGGGGGACCGCCGAGGAGTCTCTGCCCGTCCCAGATACTCCCTATCCCTACCCCTAACCGTATCCCTAACCCTATCGCCTAACCCTAACCCTATCCCTAACCCTAACCCTAACCCTATCCCTAACTCTAACCCCATCGCCTAACCCTAACCCTATCCCTAACCCTATCCCTAACCCTAACCCTATCCCTAACCCTAACCCTAACCCTATCCCTAACCCTATCGCCTAACCCTAACCCTATCCCTAACCCTATCGCCTAACCCTAACCCTAACCCTAACCCTATCCCTAACCCTAACCCTATCCCCTAACCCTAAACCTATCCCTAACCCTAACCCTAACCCTAGCTCTAACCCCATCGCCTAACCCTAACCCTATCCCTAACCCTAACCCTATCCCTAACCCTAACCCTAACCCTAACCCTATCGCCTAACCCTATCCCTAACCCTAACCCTATCCCTAACCCTAACCCTAACCCTATCCCTAACCCTAACCCTATCCCTAACCCTAACCCTATCGCCTAACCCTAACCCTATCCCTAACCCTAACCCTATCGCCTAACCCTAACCCTATCCCTAACCCTAACCCTATCGCCTAACCCTAACCCTATCCCTAACCCTAACCCTATCCCTAACCCTAACCCTAACCCTATCCCTAACCCTAACCCTAACCCTATCCCTAACCCTAACCCTAACCCTATCCCTAACCCTATCGCCTAACCCTATCCCTAACCCTAACCCTATCCCTAACCCTATCGCCTAACCCTAAACCGAACCCCAACCGCAACCCCCAACACCAAAAGGCACCGGGCCGTAAGCCTGCACCCGCACCGGCAGTGCCCTAGCCCCCTCGGGGAAGAAGGGACTCCGTCTCCACACCGCACCCGCCCCAGCTGCGCTCTCTCCCCGCCACCGCCGAAGGCACACGATTTGAACCGCTCCTCCCGTCCGGGGAAGCACACTCGGCAGCACGCCAACCTCCTTCCCAACGGGACCAGGACCGAAGGGCACACAGACCCTCCACCACCCCACCAACGTGACCCCAAGCCCGGGCACCCCCTTCAAATTCGCCCGCTGGGACGTGTATTAAGCCCGGCAACAGTTATTCAAGCAAAACCGCAGCCGCAAGTTGAAGTGACAACTCATTAACCAAAACAATATTGGGCAAGTCATAAACCACTTTCCACTCTGGACAAGTCATAAACCAGTTTCCTCTCTGGACAAGTCATAAACCAGTTGGACAAGTCATAAACCACTTTCCTCTCTGGACAAGTCATAAACCAGTTGGACAAGTCATAAACCACTTTCCACTCTGGACAAGTCATAAACCAGTTTCCTCTCTGGACAAGTCATAAACCAGTTGGACAAGTCATAAACCACTCTCCTCTCTGGACAAGTCATAAACCACTCTCCTCTCTGGACAAGTCATAAACCACTTTCTTCTCTGGACAAGTCATAAACCACTTTCCTCTTTGGACAAGTCATAAACCAGTTTCCTCTCTGGACAAGTCATAAACCAGTTGGACAAGTCATAAACCACTTTCCACTCTGGACAAGTCATAAACCAGTTGGACAATTCATAAACCACTTTCCTCTTTGGACAAGTCATAAACCAGTTTCCTCTCTGGACAAGTCATAAACCAGTTGGACAAGTCATAAACCACTTTCCACTCTGGACAAGTCATAAACCAGTTTCCTCTCTGGACAAGTCATAAACCACTCTCCTCTCTGGACAAGTCATAAACCACTTTCTTCTCTGGACAAGTCATAAACCACTTTCCTCTCTGGACAAGTCATAAACCAGTTGGACAAGTCATAAACCACTCTCCTCTTTGGACAAGTCATGAACCACTTTCTTCTCTGGACAAGTCATAAACCACTTTCCTCTCTGGACAAGTCATGAACCAATTTCCTCTCTGGACAAGTCATAAACCACTTTCTTCTCAGGACAAGTCATAAACCACTTTCCTCTTTGGACAAGTCATAAACCAGTTTCCTCTCTGGACAAGTCATAAACCAGTTGGACAAGTCATAAACCACTCTCCTCTCTGGACAAGTCATAAACCAGTTGGACAAGTCATAAACCACTTTCCACTCTGGACAAGTCATAAACCAGTTTCCTCTCTGGACAAGTCATAAACCAGTTGGACAAGTCATAAACCACTCTCCTCTCTGGACAAGTCATAAACCACTTTCTTCTCTGGACAAGTCATAAACCACTTTCCTCTTTGGACAAGTCATAAACCAGTTTCCTCTCTGGACAAGTCATAAACCAGTTGGACAAGTCATAAACCACTTTCCACTCTGGACAAGTCATAAACCAGTTGGACAAGTCATAAAC
The DNA here is from genome assembly GCF_047496885.1 of Scyliorhinus torazame. Classification (NCBI taxonomy): domain Eukaryota; kingdom Metazoa; phylum Chordata; class Chondrichthyes; order Carcharhiniformes; family Scyliorhinidae; genus Scyliorhinus; species Scyliorhinus torazame. Next base: position 15,291 of record NW_027308304.1, on the reverse strand, counting down.
CACTTTCCTCTTTGGACAAGTCATAAACCAGTTTCCTCTCTGGACAAGTCATAAACCAGTTGGACAAGTCATAAACCACTTTCCACTCTGGACAAGTCATAAACCAGTTTCCTCTCTGGACAAGTCATAAACCACTCTCCTCTCTGGACAAGTCATAAACCACTTTCTTCTCTGGACAAGTCATAAACCACTTTCCTCTCTGGACAAGTCATAAACCAGTTGGACAAGTCATAAACCACTCTCCTCTTTGGACAAGTCATGAACCACTTTCTTCTCTGGACAAGTCATAAA
>NW_027308304.1:0-5000 GCF_047496885.1 Scyliorhinus torazame | reverse complement strand
GGGGTGCGTGTGCAGCAACAAGGGTGGTGAACACGATCGTTGGTGGTCAAGCTGTCAAGACCCTCGGGCCACACCGGCTCGGAGTCGCCGGTCGTCGGCGCAGCGTGTGTCCGACGGGGGGTACACGGCTTCCCTCCCGACAGGGAATCAGGCACCGGGTTCAGCTACAAAATACGGTGCGACCGGCTCGCGCCGTCCAGGCGGAAGAGGCACGCCACACGCACGGGAGCAGTGTGCGACCCTTTTAGTTCTTCCTTTCGTTGCCAGAGAACGTGTGTTCGGCCACAGGAACGGGGACACAGTGCTAGGAAAAGCCGACACTGAGGACTCGGAGCCTGCCCGTTCCAGGGCTCGAGATATTGCCACTGCGATCTGCTCGACAGAGAGAGAGCAAACGCACGCCTCGGCCTCACAAGGGCTGCGAGAATTCTCGGTCGATGTCCGTCTGTGACTCGGGGCGGCGGGGGAACCCACACAGCACGGGGAGGGTCAACCGCTCAGCCTGAACACCAGCCCACAATAGCGCTGGCCCGCCGAGGGCCCTCCCACGTCGGACACGACTCGCCTGATCGTTCGAGAGGTAGGTGCCGAGAGGTACGCCGCCGTGTGCGGAAGGAAGCAACAACGACTGGCCGCCACGGGCGTGACCTCTCGCGCCCGAGAATCTGCTCTCGGCCAAGGCTTTCGGCGCTCGCACGACACTTGCAACCAGCCGGCGTGCGGCGCCTGACTTCAATCAGGTTTCTGGGAACGCCCCGACATGTGCCTCTGTGCAACCCGTTAACCGTGACACATGCGACTGCAACCCAAGGGAACCAGGCACGGGAACGCCGCCGCCCCGCGTCGCCTGAAAACAGACTTGGGCACCCTGGCCTCCAGGTGTGCCCGAAAACAAGACAAGAGGTGCCCAGTCACAAAGGCTAAACCTCGACAGACATTTTATAATGTGTCTTCTACCATATATGTCTGTCTCTTCTTGAATTATTGTACAAGGATATATATATATAATTGTGTCTTTGTTTTCTCGCCATTAAAAACTTTGTAAGTGTTTCTCTCTCGCCACAGAAAAAACACTTTGTCTGTTTTTTTTACAAGTATGTTTCTCACACAAGAGTTCACAGAAACACATTGTTTGTATCAGAGTTACCGCCGGCTCGGACTCTGACCGATTTTTAGGCCGGCAAATGAGTTCGAAAAGTCCGTCAAAATTGTTGCTAAAACCCCTTGAGGACTTCCGAGTGCTCATTGGTAAGGCCTTCGATTTGAAATCGGGACCGTACCTCAAAGTAGCACTTTCCTGGGTACTTTCAAAGTGCTACCGCTGCCAGAAAATGTTCTAAAAATCGTGTTCCCGAAAATCTCCGGGCACCCCGCCAACCCCTCGTAACGCCAAATGCAAATGGCAAATCGGCGGGAGGTCGCCCGGTAGTCCATCCGAGGAAGGCGCTCCAAATCCCCGCAAATCGACTTTTTCAAAACCTCATCGGCACTACCGAGGGCAAGTGGTTAACCAGCTGTCCGAGACATTCGACCACAAATGCAAGTGGCAGCTCGGCGGGACCAATCCACTCCACCTTAGCGGGAACACCCCCACTCTGTCCTCGGTAAATCGGCTGGACACGACCTCATACACTTCCGAGGGCAAGTGATTAACTAACGGTAGGGTGCACTTTTCATATATGCACGTGCCCCATCGGCGGGACCAATCCACTCCTCCGTTCCGCTCTCCTGCAACCTTGGCCCCGGTAAAGCGGCGGCACAGGACCTCATAGACCTCCTGGAAGTCGCCAGAGGCTAAGTCCGACTGGTTTATGACTTGCCACTGCCTGGACCTGCCCCCACAGGCTAAGTCCGACTGGTTTATGACTTGCCACTGTCTCCACCTCCCTCCACAGGCTAAGTCCGACTGGTTTATGACTTGCCACTGTCTCCACCAGCCTCCACAGGCTAAGTCCGACTGGTTTATGATTTGCCACTGTCTCCACTGGTTCATGACTTGCCACTGCCTGGACCTGCCTCCACAGGCTAAGTCCGACTGGTTTATGACTTGCCACTGCCTGGACCTGCCCCCACAGGCTAAGTCCGACTGGTTTATGACTTGCCACTGTCTCCACCTCCCTCCACAGGCTAAGTCCGACTGGTTTATGACTTGCCACTGTCTCCACCAGCCTCCACAGGCTAAGTCCGACTGGTTTATGATTTGCCACTGTCTCCACTGGTTCATGACTTGCCACTGCCTGGACCTGCCCCCACGGGCTAAGTCCGACTGGTTTATGACTTGCCACTGTCTCCACCTTCCCTCCACAGGCTAAGTGCGACTGGTTTATGACTTGCCACTGTCTCCACCAGCCTCCACAGGCTAAGTCCGACTGGTTTATGATTTGCCACTGTCTCCACTGGTTCATGACTTGCCACTGCCTGGACCTGCCTCCACAGGCTAAGTCCGACTGGTTTATGACTTGCCACTGTCTCCACCAGCCTCCACAGGACAAGTCCGACTGGTTTATGATTTGCCACTGTCTCCACTGGTTCATGACTTGCCACTGCCTGGAACTGCCTCCACAGGCTAAGTCCGACTGGTTTATGACTTGCCACTGTCTCCACCAGCCTCCACAGGCTAAGTCCGACTGGTTTATGATTTGCCACTGTCTCCACTGGTTCATGACTTGCCACTGCCTGGACCTGCCTCCACAGGCTAAGTCCGACTGGTTTATGACTTGCCACTGTCTCCACCAGCCTCCACAGGCTAAGTCCGACTGGTTTATGATTTGCCACTGTCTCCACTGGTTCATGACTTGCCACTGCCTGGCCCTGCCTCCACAGGCTGAGTCCGACTGGTTTATGATTTGCCACTGGTTCATGACTTGCCACTGCCTGGACCTGCCTCCACAGGCTAAGTCCGACTGGTTTATGATTTGCCACTGCTTCATGACTTGCCACTGCCTGGACCTGCCTCCACAGGCTGAGTCCGACTGGTTTATGATTTGCCACTGGTTCATGACTTGCCAGTGCCTGGACCTGCCTCCACAGGCTGAGTCCGACTGGTTTATGATTTCCCACTGGTTCATGACTTGCCACTGCCTGGACCTGCCTCCACAGGCTGAGTCCGACTGGTTTATGATTTGCCACTGGTTCATGACTTGCCACTGCCTGGACCTGCCTCCACAGGCTGATGTCCGACTGGTTTATGATTTGCCACTGGTTCATGACTTGCCACTGCCTGGACCTGCCTCCACAGGCTAAGTCCGACTGGTTTATGATTTGCCACTGGTTCATGACTTGCCACTGTCTCCACCAGCCTCCACAGGCTAAGTCCGACTGGTTTATGATTTGCCACTGTCTCCACTGGTTCATGACTTGCCACTGCCTGGACCTGCCTCCACAGGCTAAGTCCGACTGGTTTATGATTTCCCACTGGTTCATGACTTGCCACTGCCTGGACCTGCCTCCACAGGCTAAGTCCGACTGGTTTATGACCCCGTCACATCCTGACCTCTTCACATCCTGACCCCATCACGTCCTGATACCCTCACGTCCTGACCCCCACACGTCCTGATACCCCCACACGTCCTGACCCCCACACGTCCTGACCCCCACACGTCCTGAACCTCTCACGTCCTGACCCCATCACGTCCTGATACCCTCACGTCCTGACCCCATCACGTCCTGATACCCACACGTCCTGACCCCCTCACGTCCTGACCCCCACACGTCCTGACCCCCACACGTCCTGAACCTCTCACGTCCTGACCCCCTCAAGTTCTGACCCCCTCACATCCTGACCCCCTTACGTCCTGACCCCCTCACATCCTGACCCCCTCACGTCCTGACGCCCTCACGTCCTGAACCCCTCACTCCCTGACCCCCTCACGTCCTGACCCCTTCACGTCCTGACCCTCTCACATCCAGACCCCCTCACGTCCTGATCCCCTCACGTCCTGATCCCCTCACGTCCTGACCCCCTCACGTCCTGATTCCCTCACGTCCTGACCTCACGTCCTGACCCCCTCACGTCCTGATCCTCCTCACGTCCTGACCCCCTCACATCCTGACCCCCTCACGTCCTGATTCCCTCACGTCCTGATCCCCTCACGTCCTGATCCCCTCACGTCCTGACAACCTCACGTCCTGATTCCCTCACGTCCTGATCCCCTCACGTCCTGATCCCCTCACGTCCTGACAACCTCACGTCCTGATCCCCTCACGTCCTGACCTCACGTCCTGACCCCATCACGTCCTGATCCCCTCACGTCCTGACCCCCTCACGTCCTGTACCCCTCACGTCCTGAGCCCCTCACGTCCTGACCCCCACACGTCCTGACCCCCACACGTCCGGAACCTCTCACGTCCTGACCCCATCACGTCCTGATACCCTCACGTCCTGACCCCCTCACGTCCTGTACCCCTCACGTCCTGACCCCCACACGTCCTGACCCCCACACGTCCTGAACCTCTCACGTCCTGACCCCCTCAGGTTCTGACCACCTCACATCCTGACCCCCTTACGTCCTGACCCCCTCACATCCTGACCCCCTCACGTCCTGACGCCCTCACGTCCTGAACCCCTCACTCCCTGACCCCCTCACGTCCTGACCCCTTCACGTCCTGGCCCTCTCACATCCAGACCCCCTCACGTCCTGATCCCCTCACGTCCTGATCCCCTCACGTCCTGACCCCCTCACGTCCTGATCCCCTCACGTCCTGACCTCACGTCCTGACCCCCTCACGTCCTGATCCTCCTCACGTCCTGACCCCCTCACATCCTGACCCCCTCACGTCCTGATTCCCTCACGTCCTGATCCCCTCACGTCCTGATCCCCTCACGTCCTGACAACCTCACGTCCTGACCCCCTCACGTCCTGATCCTCCTCACGTCCTGACCCCTTCACATCCTGACCCCCTCAAGTCCTGATACCCTCACGTCCTGACCCCCTCATGTACTGACCCTCTCACGTCCTGACCCCCTCACGTCCTGACCCCATCACGTCCTGACCCCCTCA
>NW_027308303.1:117500-131892 GCF_047496885.1 Scyliorhinus torazame | reverse complement strand
ACCCAGACAGCTCCCCTCCCGAGTGCGTTGACTCATTGTTGCACCTGCTACACCACACCTCAGCCGTCCTTCTTGTGAATGAACGCATTCAGAGAGATTCAACACACACCTGCCTGCGCCGAGGGCCCCGGCTGAATCTTCTGTCTGAGGCGCCTGTGCCAATCACAGCCTCTCAGTGACTGCTTGGAGCTCAGTATTATTAGCCATCGTCCAGTGGCTGGCACGTGCGCCTCAGCATCAGGAGGGGGGTGGGGTTTGTCACTCCCAGAGCCAGCACTGAGAGGGTGCTACATTATCGGACGTCCCGCCTTTCTATATCCAGCGTCCTCTCTCATAGACGGTGGCATAGTGGGCTATTCGGCTGTACTCGGCATTAATCCAAATGCCCAGGCAAATCCTCTGTCCCACAGGGTCAGATCCCACTACAGCAGCTGGTGGAATGTAAATTCAATTAATGAAAAAGTCTGGCATTTAGAGCTCGTCTCAGTCGCGGTGACCATGACAACGATCGTCCATTTTGTAAAAACCCATCTGGTTCACTAATGCCCCCTTTAGGGGAGGAGAATCTGCCGTCCTTACCCGGTCAGGCCTACAAGTGACTCCAGACCCACGGCCAATGTGGTTGACTCTTAATTGCACTCTGATATGGCCAAAACAAGCCACTCAGTTCAAGGGCAATTAGGGATGGGTAATAAATGCTGGGCCTTGCCTGGCGACGTCCACATCCCATGAACGAATGAATAAACAAAAAAATTAAAGTAAAAAAAAATACAATTCTGTGGGGGGGGGGATCATAAGATATCGGACCAGAATTAGGCCATTCGGCCCATCGACACTGCTCCGCCATTCTCCCGCCTTCTCCCCCTAACCCCTGAGTGCAAATTGGGTGCTGCAGTCCTTGCGTTGGAACCAACCAACCTCCCATTGGCTGATGAGCACAGCTGCACAACCCCAAGGATGTGACAGGTGCTATCGAAAGGCAAGTATTTATTTCTGGACAAAGGTGAGGTGACCCAGCACCGGACCGGGGCACCAAGAGCAGCCACTCCGGTTCACTGCTGGAGCAGATCGGCAGCTAGAGGCATCACCCTCGTGAGAGATCGGGAGAGGGGGGGTGGGGGGGGAGTTGGGGAAATAAAATCCAAAAATGTATTTGTTTAAATAGGAAAGAAACAGCAAGCAAGAACATGAGCTTGTTTTTGTCTGAAATTTTGGTGCATAAATCCAGTAAGCATTTAGTAATCTGAAGGGCTTTGGTAGTTACTGGAAGTCAGTGTGTCAGATAAGAGTGTCTGAGGAAGTTTGTGGTGTTTTGACAAGTCTGATACCCACGCGCTGTCTGACTCACCATACCTCACTTCTGCATTGCTACAGGGCCAGATGCAGGAGCACTTTGAAAAATCTCTGATGCTATCATCTCTCACCACGTTTGTTTCCGCGGAATCATTAATGTGCGAGAGGCGAAGGAAGATTACCCCAGCCCCCCACCGCCCTCTTCCCCCAGTCCTATCCACACACCCACACGTGATTCAACTGTTATGCATGTGTTAAGATTTCTTGCAAAGCTTCCGACAGCCAGGGTTGAGTGGGTGTGGGAGCGGGAGTGGATGAAAGGGGTGAGCGAGATGTGAGCGTTGTTTGAAGCAAACTTGCGTTTCGTATGAGACTTCCACCTGCCCGGGAGATCTCAATGTGCTCCACAGCCAGTTAAGTCACTTCGAAGTGCGATCGCCGTTGCCCTGGGAAACAGGGCAGCAAACCTGTGCCCACAGCAAGCTGCCATGAACAGCAATGTGATCATGGCCAGATGGTTCGGTGTAGTGGCATTGTTTTGGGGGCAAGTGCTGACATGGGAGATTGGGAAGGACTCCCTTTCAGGGACCCTCTCCGATACGGTAGCAGTGGTTAGCACTGCTGCTTCACAGCGCCAGGGTCCCGGGTTTGATTCCCAGCTTGGGTCACTTGTGTGGATCTGCACATTCTCCCCGTGTCTGTGTAGGTTTCCTCCGGGTGCTCCGGTTTCCTCCCACAAGTTCCGAAAGATGTGCTGTTAGGTGAATTGGACATTCTGAATTCTCCCTCCGTGTACCCGAACAGGCGCCGGAATGTGGCGACTCGGGGCTTTTCACGCAGTGCTAATGTAAGCCTACTTGTGACAATAAAGATTATTAATATATAGGTGCTGCTACCACTGGGGTACAAGGCGACAGAACTACAAGATTTACAAATCTGCGAGGTGTCCTTCCAACATGCAGTTTTTCACTAAAACGTGGACCAAGAATTTTAAGAGGGGTACCCCCCACTGCATTACAATAACATCACTTGAAAACAAAAATTGTTTTCCAGAGAAGTTATACTGACAAGAGTGGGCCCTGGGAAATTCCTAGCTTTGTTCCTACAAGTGAAATTTTGGGATAGCTGACGACTGGTTTACCATTGGAATATGCACTGGGATTAGGATAGAATGATCTCGTTATATCAGCGGAAAGAAATCCATGGAGACGAGCACAGGCTAAACAATTAAATTCTGTTTATTAAAATGTAAGAATATACAGAAGAAAATATTTTTCCCCAGCCACGATTCTGTAATAAAGAGGTCTTCAAGAGAAATTTGCTTAATTGATGCCCTCAAGAAACTACAAATGGCACGATGAAATAGGAAATCAAAGAACCTAGTGTAGAATCTCTCTCACTGATGGTATAGAAGATAGAAAGTTATTCTTCACCTACATTAAAACCCTTAAATCTGGATGCACTTCATGTCCCTTTACATTTTTGTTTCAACTTTACCCATCGTAAGTTTCAAGATTCACATTTATGTTGGCAACTGGCTCTGTAAACTGGTCACTTTGTAGCACCAACTCTACGAAAGAGCACTTTACCTAGGTTCGTTCCCCCGCCCTATCCCAATCATGGACAAACCACCTAACCTGCCCAACCTTGGACTGTGGGAGGAAACCTGAGCACCCGGAGGAAATCCAAGCAGACGCGGGCAGAACGTGTAGACTCCACAAAGAAAGTTGCCTGAGTGTTTAACCTATTTTAGAGTGTCAAATAGCAACTTCTATTGATCTAGCTCCTTTAATGAAACGTCCCAAGGCGCTACAGAAGGGAACTAGAAATCAGGAGCTCGATCAAAGAGGTAGGTTTTAAAGAGCATCTCAGAAGAGGAAAGTGAGTTGGAGAGCTTTAGGCAGGGAATTCCAGAGTTAAGGACCAAGGCCAATGGTGGAGCCAGTAGGCGGTCTCGGTGATGGTAGGAATGCGAGGTTGGAAGCTCCTCTAGGGATCGAATGTGACACCAAAGTTGCGAGCAGACTGGCTGAATCTCAGACTGCTGCCTGGGATCGGGACGGAGTCGGCTGCTAGGGAATGGAGTTTGGGGCGGGAGCCGAAAACAACGGCTTCAGTCTTCCCAATATTTAATCGGAGGATATGACTTCTCATCTAGCTCTGGATACAGGACAAGCAAACTGATAATATAGTGAGGAAGCGAGGAAGGTGGTGGGGAGGTCGAGCTGGGTGTTACCAGTGAACATGTGAAAACTAACACTTGTGCCTTCGGATGTGGCATGGTGGTAATGCCTCTGGACTGGTAATCCAGAGGTCAAAGAGCAAACGGGTTCAAATCCCACCATAGGCAGCTGGTGGAATTTAAATTCAAGTATTAAATCCGCAATTAAAAGGGAACCTCAGTAATGGTGACCATCGATTGTCGTAAAAACTCATCTAATGTCCCCTTTGGGGAAAGAAATCTGCCATCTTTACTAGGTCTGGCCTACAAGTGATTCCAGACCCACAACAATGGGGTTGACTCTGAACCGCCCCTCTGAAATAGCCGAGCCAGACCACTCAGTTCAAGGGCAATTAGGGATGGGTACCAAATGCTGGGCCTCAAGGGCAGCACCGAGGCGCAGTGGTTAACACTGCTGCCTCAAGGCGCCGAGGACCCAGGTTCAATCCCAGCCCGGGTCACTGCCGTGGGTCGCACCCCCCACAACCCAAAGACCGAAAGGGTACGCTAAATTGCCCCTTAAAAAAAAAAAAAAAATGCTGCCCTCGCCAGAATTGGGTTGCAAGGATAAGGGGTTAAGGCAGGGGAGTGGTTTAGGTAGAATGCTCATTCAGGGACCCAGGGCCCAGTGGCCTCCTTCAGCCCTGAACAGGTTCTGTGATGAGGCCAGGATTGAGGAATCATGTTTTATCTGTCCTTAGCCTACCCTAGAAGCAGGGGATTTTCCACCCTCCCTAGCCCTGTGCCCATTGGCGCTGTGGCTATGGCGATTCAGCACGGACTGCCAACCAGTCCGCGGAAGCTGCGGTCTGTGGCCAGGGATCTACAGCAGCCTCACTTCCTGTCACCAGTTTCTTTAAACTCTCTTTGGCTCTGACAGCGAGGCATTATTCCGCTCAGAGCACTTTCTCCCCACACATTTACAGTAAATCAACCTCGGGAGTCTGGACCTTGCTTTCTCGGTCCTACCCTCTTTCTCTATTAACAGGAGGTTCGACGAAACCAAGAATATATTTACCGGAATCTCTCAACCAATGTGGTGGAGTGAGTAATTGCTGGTTACACACTCATGGACCATAATATCTCAAAAACACTCTGTGACTGTGAGGCAAATTACCATGGCGAGTTTCTGAAGCTTTGTGGACTGGAGGGATTCTGTGATTTGCCCTCTGTATCTCTTCCTGTCACGTTCTGTTCATCATTTCCCACAATATTCACTTTCTTCCTCGCCTTGTTTGATTTACCACATCTTTTGAGGTTTTAAAAAATAGTTTTATTCAAATTTTCTTCATTTTTACAAAAATATAATTACATAGCCAACGCAAACCGCCCCCCCTCCCCCTCACTCCTTGAGGGCAACGGCACCCAGTATTTCTCCAACTTCAGACAGGTTGAGGCATTAACCCTCCGCAGCACCTCACACCATAATCCCTCCTCCAACGCCACCCCCAGCTCCTCCTCCCACTTGACCTTAATCCCTCCCTCCATGACCCTCCTGTAAATCGCCGAAACGACCCCACCCTCCGACAGCACCTCCTCTAACATCGAGGAGCTTCTTCCCCACAGCTACCAGGCTCCCCAACGACTCCCCCTCGGACTGATCTGTTCCCTGTAAGAACACTATTCACGACGCCCTATGCTGCTCTTGTTTGGCCCTTGTTTTGCACTGTAACCAATCACTATTTGTTGATGTACGATTGTCAATGATTATTCTTTTGTCTACTATATACGTACTGTGTACGTTCCCATGGCCGCAGAAAAATACTTTTCACTGTACTTCGGTACGTGACAATAAATATCAATCAATCAAATATCAATCAATCGAGGAGTTGTGGATAGTGAAGAGGATTGTCAGAGGATACAGCAGGATATAAACTGGTTGGAGTCCTGGGCAGAGAAATGGCAGATGGAGTTTAATCCGGACAAGTGTGAGGTAATGCACTTTGGAAGGTCCAATGCATGTGAATTACACAGTAAATGGTAGAACTCTTGCGCATAGTGACAGGCAGAGAGATCTGGGCGTGCATGTTCACCGATCACTGAAAGTGGTAAAGCCTGTGGCTAAGGTGGTCAAGAAAGCATACGGCATGCTGGCTTCCATCGGTCAGGGCATTGAATATAAAAATTGGCATGCCATGTTGCAGTTGTACAGGGCTTTAGTTAGGCCTCATTTGGAATATTGTGTACACTTCAGGGGGCAGCACGGTAGCATTGTGGATAGCACAATTGCTTCACAGCTCCTGGGTCCCAGGTTCGATTCCGGCTTGGGTCACTGTCTGTGTGGAGTCTGCACAGCCTCCCCGTGTGTGCGTGGGTTTCCTCCGGGTGCTCCGGTTTCCTCCCACAGTCCAAAGATGTGCAGGTTAGGTGGATTGGCCATGATAAATTGCCCTTAGTGTCCAAAATTGCCCTTAGTGTTGGGTGGGGTTACTGGGTTATGGGGATGGGTGGAGGTGTTGACCTTGGGTAGAGTGCTCTTTCTAAGAGCCGGTGCAGACTCGATGGGCCGAATGGCCTCCTTCTGCCCTGTAAATTCTATGATAATCTATGACTTCTGGTCGCCACACTACCAGAAGGATGTGGAGGCTTTGGAGAGGGTGCAGAAGAGGTTTACCAGGATGTTGCCTGATATGGAGGGCATCAGCTTTGAGAGGTTCGAGAAGCTCAGTCTGTTCTCACTGGAACGACGGAGGTTGAGAGGCGACCTGATAGAAGTCTACAAGGTTGTGAGTGGCACGGACAGAGTGGATAGTCAGATGTTCTTTCCGAGAATAAGACAGTCAAGTACGAGGGGACAGCAGTTCAAGTGCGTGGGGAAAGGTTTCTCTCTCTCTCGCTCTGTCACATTCTCTCTCTCTCTCTGTCAAATTCTCTCTCTCTCACTCTCTCTGTCACATTCTCGCTCTCTCTCGGTCACATTCTCTCTCTGTCACATTCTCTCTCTCTCTGTCACATCCTCTCTCTCTCTCTGTCACATTCTCTCTCTCTGGCACATTCTCTCTCTCTCTCTCTGTCACATTCTCTCTCTCTCTGTCACATTCTCTTTCTCTGTCACATTCTCTCTCTCTCTCACATTCTCGCTCTCTCTCTGTCACATTCTCTCTCTCTCTCTATCTCTGTCACATTCTCCCTCTCTTTCTCTGTGTCACATTCTCTCTCTGTCACATTCTCTCTCTCTCTCGATCTTTGTCACATTCTCTCTATCTCTGTCACATTCTCTCTCTGTCACATTCTCTCTCTGTCACATTCTCTCTCTCTGTCACATTCTCTCTCTCTCTCTCTCTCTGTCACATTCTCTCTCTCTCTGTCTGTCACATTCTCTCTCTCTATTTCTGTCACATTCTCTCTCTCTGTCACATTCTCTCTTTTCTGTCACATTCTCTCTCTCTGTCACATTCTTTCTCTCTCCCTGTCACATTCTCTCTGTCTCTCTCTGTCACATTCTCTCTGTCTCTCTCTCTCTCTCTGTCACATTCTCTCTCTCACTCTCTCTGTCACATTCTCCCTCTCTCTCTCTATCACATTCTCTCTCTGTCACATTCTCTTTCTCTGTCACATTCTCTCTCTCTCTGTCAAATTCTCTCTCTCTGTCACATTCTCTCTCTCTCTCTCTGTCAAATTCTCTCTCTCTCTGTCACATTCTCTCTCTCTCTCACATTCTCTCTCTCTCTCTGTCACATTGTCTCTCTCTCTGTCACATTCTCTCTCTCTCTGTCACATTCTCTGTCTCTCTGTCACATTCTCTCTCTCTCTGTCACATTCTCTCGCTCTCTCTTTCACATTCTCTCTCTCTCTATCACATTCTCTCTATCACATTCTCTCTCTGTCACATTCTCTCTCTGTCACATTCTCTCTCTCTATCTCTCTCTATCACATTCTCTCTCTTTCGCTGTCACATTCTCTCTCTCTGTCACATTCTCAATCTCTCTCTGTCACATTCTCTCTCTCTCTCTCTCTCTGTCACATTCTCTCTCTCTCTCTCTCTGTCACATTCTCTGTCTCACTCTCTGTCACACACTCTGTCTCTCTCTCTCTCTGTCACATTCTCTCTCTCTCTGTCACATTCTCTCTCTCTCTCTTTCATTCTCTCTCTGTCACATTCTCTCTCTCTCCCTGTCACATACTCTCTCTCTCTGTCTCTGTCACATTCTCTCTCTCTTTCTCTGTGTCACATTATCTCTCTGTCACATTCTCTCTCCCTCGATCTTTGTCACGTTCTCTCTATCTCTGTCACATTCTCTCTCTCTCTCTCTGTCATATTCTCTCTCTCTCTGTCACATTCTCTCTTCCTCTGTCACATTCTCTCTCTCTCTGTCACATTCTATCTCTCAGTCACATTCTCTCTCTCTGTCACATTCTCGCTCTCTCTCTGTCACATTCTCTCTCTCTCTATATCTCTTGTCACATTCTCCCTCTCTTTCTCTGTGTCACATTCTCCCTCTGTCACATTCTCTCTCTCTCTCTCTCTGTCACATTCTCTCTCTGTCACATTCTCTCTCTCTCTGTCACATTCTCTCTCTCAGTCACATTCTCTCTCTCTCTCTCTCTCTGTAACATTCTCTCTCTCTCTCTCTCACACATTCTCCCTCTCTCTCTCTATCACATTCTCTCTCTGTCACATTCTCTCTGTCACATTCTCTCTGTCTCTGTAAAATTCTCTCACTCTCTGTCACATTCTCTCTCTCTCTCTGTCACATTCTCTCTCTCTCTCTCTCTCTGTCACATTCTCTCTCTCTCTCTCTGTCACATTCTCTCTCTCTGTCACATTCTCTGTCTCACTCTCTGTCACACACTCTCTCTCTCTCTCTGTCACATTCTCTCTCCCTCTGTCACATTCTCTCTCTCTCTCTTTCATTCTCTCTCTGTCACATTCTCTCTCTCTCCCTGTCACATACTCTCTCTCTGTCTCTGTCACATTCTCTCTCTCTTTCTCTGTGTCACATTATCTCTCTGTCACATTCTCTCTCTCTCGATCTTTGTCACGTTCTCTCTATCTCTGTCACATTCTCTCTCTCTATCTCTGTCATATTCTCTCTCTCTCTGTCACATTCTCTCTTCCTCTGTCACATTCTCTCTCTGTCACATTCTCTCTCTCTCTGTCACATTCTATCTCTCAGTCACATTCTCTCTCTCTGTCACATTCTCGCTCTCTCTCTGTCACATTCTCTCTCTCTATATCTCTTGTCACATTCTCCCTCTCTTTCTCTGTGTCACATTCTCCCTCTGTCACATTCTCTCTCTCTCTCGATCTTTGTAACATTCTCTCTATCTCTGTCACATTCTCTCTCTCTCTCTCTCTGTCACATTCTCTCTCAGTCACATTCTCTCTCTCTCTCTCTCTGTAACATTCTCTCTCTCTCACATTCTCCCTCTCTCTCTCTATCACATTCTCTCTCTGTCACATTCTCTCTGTCACATTCTCTCTGTCTCTGTAAAATTCTCTCACTCTCTGTCACATTCTCTCTCTCTCTCTGTCACATTCTCTCTCTCTCTCTCTCTCTGTCACATTCTCTCTATCTCTGTCACATTCTCTCTCTGTCACATTCTCTCTCTGTCACATTCTCTCTCTCTGTCACATTCTCTCTCTCTCTCTCTGTCACATTCTCTCTCTCTCTGTCTGTCACATTCTCTCTCTCTATTTCTGTCACATTCTCTCTATCTGTCACATTCTTTCTCTCTCCCTGTCACATTCCCTCTGTCTCTCTCTGTCACATTCTCTCTGTCTCTCTCTCTCTCTCTCTGTCCCATTCTCTCTCTCACTCTCTCTGTCACATTCTCCCTCTCTCTCTCTATCACATTCTCTCTCTGTCACATTCTCTTTCTCTGTCACATTCTCTCTCTCTCTGTCAAATTCTCTCTCTCTGTCACATTCTCTCTCTCTCTCTCTGTCACATTCTCTCTCTCTCTCACATTCTCTCTCTCTCTCTCTCTGTCACATTGTCTCTCTCTCTGTCACATTCTCTCTCTCTCTCTCTCTGTCACATTCTCTGTCTCTCTGTCACATTCTCTCTCTCTCTGTCACATTCTCTCGCTCTCTCTTTCACATTCTCTCTCTCTCTATCACATTCTCTCTATCACATTCTCTCTCTGTCACATTCTCTCTCTGTCACATTCTCTCTCTCTATCTCTCTCTATCACATTCTCTCTCTTTCGCTGTCACATTCTCTCTCTCTGTCACATTCTCTCTCTCTCTCTGTCACATTCTCTCTCTCTCTCTCTCTCTGTCACATTCTCTCTCTCTCTCTCTGTCACATTCTCTGTCTCACTCTCTGTCACACACTCTGTCTCTCTCTCTCTGTCACATTCTCTCTCTCTCTGTCACATTCTCTCTCTCTCTCTCTTTCATTCTCTCTCTGTCACATTCTCTCTCTCTCCCTGTCACATACTCTCTCTCTCTGTCTCTGTCACATTCTCTCTCTCTTTCTCTGTGTCACATTATCTCTCTGTCACATTCTCTCTCTCTCGATCTTTGTCACGTTCTCTCTATCTCTGTCACATTCTCTCTCTCTCTCTCTCTGTCATATTCTCTCTCTCTCTCTGTCACATTCTCTCTTCCTCTGTCACATTCTCTCTCTGTCACATTCTCTCTCTCTCTGTCACATTCTATCTCTCAGTCACATTCTCTCTCTCTGTCACATTCTCGCTCTCTCTGTGTCACATTCTCTCTCTCTCTATATCTCTTGTCACATTCTCCCTCTCTTTCTCTGTGTCACATTCTCCCTCTGTCACATTCTCTCTCTCTCTCGATCTTGGTCACATTCTCTCTATCTCTGTCACATTCTCTCTATCTCTCTCTCTGTCACATTCTCTCTCTGTCACATTCTCTCTCTCTCTGTCACATTCTCTCTCTCAGTCACATTCTCTCTCTCTCTCTCTCTGTAACATTCTCTCTCTCTCTCACATTCTCCCTCTCTCTCTCTATCACATTCTCTCTCTGTCACATTCTCTCTGTCACATTCTCTCTGTCTCTGTAAAATTCTCTCACTCTCTGTCACATTCTCTCTCTCTCTCTGTCACATTCTCTCTCTCTCTCTCTCTCTGTCACATTCTCTCTCTCTCTCTCTGTCACATTCTCTCTCTCTGTCACATTCTCTGTCTCACTCTCTGTCACACACTCTCACTCTCTCTCTGTCACATTCTCTCTCCCTCTGTCACATTCTCTCTCTCTCTCTTTCATTCTCTCTCTGTCACATTCTCTCTCTCTCCCTGTCACATACTCTCTCTCTCTGTCTCTGTCACATTCTCTCTCTCTTTCTCTGTGTCACATTATCTCTCTGTCACATTCTCTCTCTCTCTCTCTGTCATATTCTCTCTCTCTCTGTCACATTCTCTCTTCCTCTGTCACATTCTCTCTCTGTCACATTCTCTCTCTCTATGTCACATTCTATCTCTCAGACACATTCTCTCTCTCTGTCACATTCTCGCTCTCTCTCTGTCACATTCTCTCTCTCTATATCTCTTGTCACATTCTCCCTCTATTTCTCTGTATCACATTCTCCCTCTGTCACATTCTCTCTCTCTCTCTCTCTGTCACATTCTCTCTCTGTCACATTCTCTCTCTCTCTGTCACATTCTCTCTCTCAGTCACATTCTCTCTCTCTCTCTCTCTCTGTAACATTCTCTCTCTCTCTCTCTCTCACATTCTCCCTCTCTCTCTCTATCACATTCTCTCTCTGTCACATTCTCTCTGTCATATTCTCTCTGTCTCTGTAAAATTCTCTCACTCTCTGTCACATTCTCTCTCTCTCTCTCTGTCACATTCTCTCTCTCTCTCTCTCTCTGTCACATTCTCTCTCTCTCTGTCACATTCTCTCTCTCTATCACATTCTCTGTCTCGCTCTCTGTCACACACTCTCTCTCTCTCTCTGTCACATTCTCTCTCTCTCTGTCACATTCTCTCTCTCTTTCATTCTCTCTCTGTCACATTCTCTCTCTCTCCCTGTCACATACTCTCTCTCTCTGTCTCTGTCACATTCTCTCTCTCTTTCTCTGTGTCACATTATCTCTCTGTCACATTCTCTCTCTCTCGATCTTTGTCACGTTCTCTCTCTCTCTGTCATATTCTCTCTCTGTCACATTCTCTCTTCCTCTGTCACATTCTCTCTCTGTCACATTCTCTCTCTCTCTGTCACATTCTATCTCTCAGTCACATTCTCTCTCTCTGTCACATTCTCGCTCTCTCTCTGTCACATTCTCTCTCTCTCTATATCTCTTGTCACATTCTCCCTCTCTTTCTCTGTGTCACATTCTCCCTCTGTCACATTCTCTCTCTCTCTCGATCTTTGTAACATTCTCTCTATCTCTGTCACATTCTCTCTCTCTCTCTCTCTGTCACATTCTCTCTCTGTCACATTCTCTCTCTCTCCGTCACATTCTCTCTCTCAGTCACATTCTCTCTCTCTCTCTCTCTCTGTAACATTCTCTCTCTCTCTCTCTCTCACATTCTCCCTCTCTCTTTCTATCACATTCTCTCTCTGTCACATTCTCTGTGTCACATTCTCTCTGTCCCTGTAAAATTCTCTCACTCTCTGTCACATTCTCTCCCTCTCTCTGTCACATTCTCTCTCTCTCTCTCTGTCACATTCTCTCTCTGTCACATTCTCTGTCTCACTCTCTGTCACACACTCTCTCTCTCTCTCACATTCTCTCTCTCTCTGTCACATTCTCTCTCTCTCTCTTTCATTCTCTCTCTGTCACATTCTCTCTCTCTCCCTGTCACATACTCTCTCTCTCTGTCTCTGTCACATTCTCTCTCTCTTTCTCTGTGTCACATTATCTCTCTGTCACATTCTCTCTCTGTCACATTCTCTCTCTGTCACATTCTATCTCTCAGTCACATTCTCTCTCTCTGTTACATTCTCGCTCCCTCTCTGTCACATTCTCTCTCTCTCTATATCTCTTGTCACATTCTCCCTCTCTTTCTCTGTGTCACATTCTCCCTCTGTCACATTCTCTCTCTCTGTCGATCTTTGTAACATTCTCTCTATCTCTGTCACATTCTCTCTCTCTCTCTCTCTGTCACATTCTCTCTCTGTCACATTATCTCTCTCCCTGTCACATTCTCTCTCTCAGTCACATTCTCTCTCTCTCTCTCTCTGTAACATTCTCTCTCTCTCTCACATTCTCCCTCTCTCTCTCTATCACATTCTCTCTCTGTCACATTCTCTCTGTCACATTCCCTCTGTCTCTGTAAAATTCTCTCACTCTCTGTCACATTCTCTCTCTGTCACATTCTCTCTCTCTCTCTGTCACATTCTCTCTCTCTCTGTCACATTCTCTCTCTCTCTCTGTCACATTATCTCTCTCTCTCTCTCTCTTTCACATTCTCTCTCTCTCGATCACATTCTCTCTCTGTCACATTATCTCTCTCTCTCTCTCTCTTTCACATTCTCTCTCTCTCCGTCACATTCTCACTCTCAATCACATTCTCTCTCTCTAGCTCTCTCTCTCTCTGTAACATTCTCTCTCTCTCTCTCTCTCACATTCTCCCTCTCTCTCTCTATCACATTCTCTCCCTGTCACATTCTCTCTGTCACATTCTCTCTGTCTCTGTAAAATTCTCTCACTCTCTGTCACATTCTCTCTCTCTCTCTGTCACATTCTCTCTCTCTCTCTCTCTCTGTCACATTCTCTCTCTCTCTCTCTCTGTCACATTCTCTCTCACTGTCACATTCTCTGTCTCACTCTCTGTCACACACTCTCTCTCTCTCTGTCACATTCTCTCTCTCTCTGTCACATTCTCTCTCTCTCTCTTTCATTCTCTCTCTGTCACATTCTCTCTCTCTCCCTGTCACATACTCTCTCTCTCTGTCTCTGTCACATTCTCTCTCTCTTTCTCTGTTACACATTATCTCTCTGTCACATTCTCTCTCTCTCGATCTTTGTCACGTTCTCTCTATCTCTGTCACATTCTCTCTCTCTCTCTCAGTCATATTCTCTCTCTCTCTGTCACATTCTCTCTTCCTCTGTCACATTCTCTCTCTGTCACATTCTCTCTCTCTCTGTCACATTCTATCTCTCAGTCACATTCTCTCTCTCTGTCACATTCTCGCTCTCTCTCTGTCACATTCTCTCTCTCTCTATATCTCTTGTCACATTCTCCCTCTCTTTCTCTGTGTCACATTCTCCCTCTGTCACATTCTCTCTCTCTCTTGATCTTTGTAACATTCTCTCTATCTCTGTCACATTCTCTCTCTCTCTCTCTCTGTCACATTCTCTCTCTGTCACATTCTCTCTCTCCCTGTCACATTCTCTCTCTCAGTCACATTCTCTCTCTCTCTCTCCCTCTGTCACATTCTCTCTCTCTCTTGATCTTTGTAACTTTCTCTCTATCTCTGTCACATTCTCTCTCTCTCTCTCTCTATCACATTCTCTCTCTGTCACATTCTCTCTGTCACATTCTCTCTGTCTCTGTAAAATTCTCTCACTCTCTGTCACATTCTCTCTCTGTCACATTCTCTCTCTCTCTCTGTCACATTCTCTCTCTCTCTGTCACATTCTCTCTCTCTCTCTGTTACATTATCTCTCTCTCTCTCTCTCTTTCACATTCTCTCTCTCTCGATCACATTCTCTCTCTGTCACATTCTCTCTCTGTGTCACATTCTCTCTAATTGTCACATTCTCTCTCTCTCTGTCACATTCTCTCTCTCTCTCTGTCACGTTCTCTCTTTCTCTGTCACATTCTCTCTCTCTGTCACATTCTCTCTCTCTGTCACATTCTCTCTCTGTCACATTCTCTCTCTCTCTCTGTCACATGCTCTCTAATTGTCACATTCTCTCTCTCTCTGTCACACACTCTCTCTCTCTCTCTCTGTCACATTCTCTCTCTCTCTGTCACATACTCTCTCTCTCTGTCACATTATCTCTCTCTCTCTCTCT
>NW_027308303.1:107500-112500 GCF_047496885.1 Scyliorhinus torazame | reverse complement strand
CGCTCTCTCTCTGTCACATTCTCTCTCTCTCTCTATCTCTTGTCACATTCTCCCTCTCTTTCTCTGTGTCACATTCTCCCTCTGTCACATTCTCTCTCTCTCGATCTTTGTCACATTCTCTCTCTCTCTCTCTCTGTCACATTCTCTGTCTGTCACATTCTCTCTCTCTGTCACATTCTCTCTCTCTGTCACATTCTCTCTTTCTCTGTCACATTCTCTCTCTCTCTCTGTCACATTCTCTCTCTCTCCCTGTCACATTCTCTCTGTCTCTCTGAGTCACATTCTCTCTGTCTCTCACTCTCTGTCGCATTCTCTCTCTCTCTGTCACATTCTCTCTCTCTCTCTCACATTCTCCCTCTCTCTCTCTATCACATTCTCTCTCTCTCTCACACTCTCTCTGTCACATTCTCTCTCTCTCTGTAAAATTCTCTCTCTCTCTGTCACATTCTCTCTCTCTCTGTCACATTCTCTCTCTCTCTCTGTCACATTCTCTCTCTCTCTGTCACATTCTCTCTATCTCTCTGTCACATTCTCTCTCTCACTCGATCTTTGTCACATTCTCTCTATCTCAGTCACATTCTCCGTCTCCCTCTCTGTCACATTCTCTCTCTCTATCTCTGCCACATTGTCTCTCTCTCTGTCACATTCTCTCTTCCTCTGTCACATTCTCTCTCTGTCACATTCTCTCTCTCAGTCACATTCTCTCTCTCTGTCACATTTTCGCTCTCTCTCTGTCACATTCTCTCTCTCTCTCTATCTCTTGTCACATTCTCCCTCTCTTTCTCTGTGTCACATTCTCCCTCTGTCACATTCTCTCTCTCTCGATCTTTGTCACATTCTCTCTATCTCTGTCACATTCTCTCACTCTCTCTCTCTCTGTCACATTCTCTCTCTGTCACATTCTCTCTCTCTCTGTCACATTCTCTCTCTCTGTCACATTCTCTCTCTCTCTGTCTGTCACATTCTCTCTCTCTGTCACATTCTCTCTTTCTCTGTCACATTCTCTCTCTCTCTCTCTCTGTCACATTCTCTCTCGCTCCCTGTCACATTCTCTCTGTCTCTCTGAGTCACATTCTCTTTGTCTCTCACTCTCTGTCACATTCTCTCTCTCTCTGTCACATTCTCTCTCTCTCTCTCACATTCTCCCTCTCTCTCTCTATCACATTCTCTCTCTGTCACATTCTCTCTCTGTCACATTCTCTCTCTCTCTGTAAAATTCTCTCTCTCTCTGTCACATTCTCTCTCTCTCTGTCACATTCTCTCTGTCTCTCTGTCACATTCTCTCTCTCTCTGTCACATTCTCTCTATCTCTCTGTCACATTCTCTCTCTCTCTCGATCTTTGTCACATTCTCTCTATCTCTGTCACATTCTCTCTCTGTCACATTCTCTCTCTGTCACATTGTCTCTCTCTGTCACATTCTCTCTCTCTGTCACATTCTCTCTCTCTCTGTCACACTCTCTCTCTCTATTTCTGTCACATTCTCTCTCTCTCTCTGTCACATTCTCTCTCTCTGTCACATTCTCTCTCTGTCACATTCGCTCTCTCTCTGTCACATTCTCTCTAATTGTCACATTCTCTCTCTCTCTGTCACATTCTCTCTCTCTGTCACACACTCTCTCTCTCTCTCTCTGTCCCATTCTCACTCTCTCTGTCACATTCTCTCTCTCTATCTCTGTCACATTCTCTCTCTCTTTCTGTGTCACGTTATCTCTCTGTCACATTCTCTCTCTCTCTCTCTGTCACATTCTCTCTCTCTGTGTCACATTCTCTCTTTCTCTGTCACATTCTCTCTCTCTCTCTGTCACATACTCTCTCTCTGTCACATTCTCTCTTCCTCTGTCACATTCTCTCTCTGTCACATTCTCTCTCTCTCTGTCACATTCTCTCTCTCAGTCACATTCTCTCTCTCTGTCACATTCTCGCTCTCTCTCTGTCACATTCTCTCTCTCTCTCTATCTCTTGTCACATTCTCCCTCTCTTTCTCTGTGTCACATTCTCCCTCTGTCACATTCTCTCTCTCTCGATCTTTGTCACATTTTCTCTCTCTCTCTCTCTCTGTCACATTCTCTCTCTGTCACATTCTCTCTCTCGGTCACATTCTGTCTCTCTCTGTCTGTCACATTCTCTCTCTCTGTCACATTCTCTCTTTCTCTGTCACATTCTCTCTCTCTCTGTCACATTCTCTCTTTCTTTGTCACATTCTCTCTCTCTCTCTGTCACATACTCTCTCTCTCTCTGTCACATACTCTATCTCTCTCTGTCACATTCTCTCTCTCTCTCACTGTCACATTCTCTCGCTCTCTCACACATTCTCTCTGTCACATTCTCTCTCTCTCTCTGTCACATACTCTCTCTCTCTCTGTCACATACTCTATCTCTCTCTGTCACATTATCTCTCTCTATCTCTGTCACATTGTCTCTCTCTCTGTCACATTCTCTCTTCCTCTGTCACATTCTCTCTCTGTCACATTCTCTCTCTCTTTCTGTGTCACGTTATCTCTCTGTCACATTCTCTCTCTCTCTCTCTGTCACATTCTCTCTCTCTCTCTCACATTCTCCCTCTCTCTCTCTATCACATTCTCTCTCTGTCACATTCTCTCTCTGTCACATTCTCTCTCTCTCCGTCACATTCTCACTCTCAATCACATTCTCTCTCTCTAGCTCTCTCTCTCTCTGTAACATTCTCTCTCTCTCTCTCTCTCACATTCTCCCTCTCTCTCTCTATCACATTCTCTCTCTGTCACATTCTCTCTGTCTCTGTAAAATTCTCTCACTCTCTGTCACATTCTCTCTCTCTCTCTGTCACATTCTCTCTCTCTCTCTCTCTCTGTCACATTCTCTCTCTCTCTCTCTGTCACATTCTCTCTCTCTGTCACATTCTCTGTCTCACTCTCTGTCACACACTCTCTCTCTCTCTGTCACATTCTCTCTCTCTCTGTCACATTCTCTCTCTCTCTCTTTCATTCTCTCTCTGTCACATTCTCTCTCTCTCCCTGTCACATACTCTCTCTCTCTGTCTCTTTCACATTCTCTCTCTCTTTCTCTGTTACACATTATCTCTCTGTCACATTCTCTCTCTCTCTCTCTGTCATATTCTCTCTCTCTCTGTCACATTCTCTCTTCCTCTGTCACATTCTCTCTCTGTCACATTCTCTCTCTCTCTGTCACATTCTATCTCTCAGTCACATTCTCTCTCTCTGTCACATTCTCGCTCTCTCTCTGTCACATTCTCTCTCTCTCTATATCTCTTGTCACATTCTCCCTCTCTTTCTCTGTGTCACATTCTCCCTCTGTCACATTCTCTCTCTCTCTTGATCTTTGTAACATTCTCTCTATCTCTGTCACATTCTCTCTCTCTCTCTCTCTGTCACATTCTCTCTCTCCCTGTCACATTCTCTCTCTCAGTCACATTCTCTCTCTCTCTCTCTCTCTGTAACATTCTCTCTCTCTCTCACATTCTCCCTCTCTCTCTCTATCACATTCTCTCTCTGTCACATTCTCTCTGTCACATTCTCTCTGTCTCTGTAAAATTCTCTCACTCTCTGTCACATTCTCTCTCTGTCACATTCTCTCTCTCTCTCTGTCACATTCTCTCTCTCTCTGTCACATTCTCTCTCTCTCTCTGTTACATTATCTCTCTCTCTCTCTCTCTTTCACATTCTCTCTCTCTCGATCACATTCTCTCTCTGTCACATTCTCTCTCTGTGTCACATTCTCTCTAATTGTCACATTCTCTCTCTCTCTGTCACATTCTCTCTCTCTCTCTGTCACGTTCTCTCTTTCTCTGTCACATTCTCTCTCTCTGTCACATTCTCTCTCTCTGTCACATTCTCTCTCTGTCACATTCTCTCTCTCTCTCTGTCACATGCTCTCTAATTGTCACATTCTCTCTCTCTCTGTCACACACTCTCTCTCTCTCTCTCTGTCACATTCTCTCTCTCTCTGTCACATTCTCTCTCTCTCTGTCACATTATCTCTCTCTCTCTTTCACATTCTCTCTCTCTCGATCACATTCTCTCTCTGTCACATTCTCTCTCTCTGTCACATTCTCTCTAATTGTCACATTCTCTCTCTCTCTGTCACATTCTCTCTCTCTCTCTCTCTCTCTTTCACATTCTCTCTCCCTCGATCACATTCTCTCTCTGTCACATTCTCTCTCTCTGTCACATTCTCTCTAATTGTCACATTCTCTCTCTCTCTGTCACATTCTCTCTCTCTCTCTGTCACATTCTCTCTCTTTCTCTGTCACATTCTCTCTCTCTGTCACATTCTCTCTCTGTCACATGCTCTCTAATTGTCACATTCTATCTCTCTCTGTCACACACTCTCTCTCTCTCTCTCTGTCACATTCTCTCTCTCTCTGTCACATTCTCTCTCTCTCTGTCACATTCTCTCTCTCACATTCATTCTCTCTCTGTCACATTCTCTCTCTCTCCCTGTCACATTCTCTCTCTCTCTGTCTCTGTCACATTCTCTCTCTCTTTCTCTGTGTCACATTATCTCTCTGTCACATTCTCTCTCTCTCTCTGTCACATTCTCTCTCTCTCTGTCACATTCTCTCTCTCTCTCTCACATTCATTCTCTTTCTGTCACATTCTCTCTCTCTCCCTGTCACATTCTCTCTCTCTCTGTCTCTGTCACATTCTCTCTCTCTCTCTGTCACATTCTCTCTCTCTCTGTCACATTCTCTCTCTCTTTCTCACATTCATTCTCTCTCTGTCACATTCTCTCTCTCTCCCTGTCACATTCTCACTCTCTCTGTCTCTGTCACATTCTCTCTCCATTTCTCTGTGTCACATTATCTCTCTGTCACAAGCTCTCTCTGTCTGTCGCATTCTCTCTTTCTCTCTCTCTGTCACATTCTCTCTCTCTATCTCTGTCACATTCTCTCTCTCTTTCTGTGTCACGTTATCTCTGTCACATTCTCTCTCTCTCTCTCTCTATCACATTCTCTCACTCTCTCTCTGTCACATTCTCTCTCTGTGTCACATTCTCTCT
>NW_027308303.1:95000-102500 GCF_047496885.1 Scyliorhinus torazame | reverse complement strand
TTTCTCTGTGTCACATTCTCCCTCTGTCACATTCTCTCTCTCTCGATCTTTGTCACATTCTCTCTCTCTCTCTCTCTGTCACATTCTCTGTCTGTCACATTCTCTCTCTCTGTCACATTCTCTCTCTCTGTCACATTCTCTCTTTCTCTGTCACATTCTCTCTCTCTCTCTGTCACATTCTCTCTCTCTCCCTGTCACATTCTCTCTGTCTCTCTGAGTCACATTCTCTCTGTCTCTCACTCTCTGTCGCATTCTCTCTCTCTCTGTCACATTCTCTCTCTCTCTCTCACATTCTCCCTCTCTCTCTCTATCACATTCTCTCTCTCTCTCACACTCTCTCTGTCACATTCTCTCTCTCTCTGTAAAATTCTCTCTCTCTCTGTCACATTCTCTCTCTCTCTGTCACATTCTCTCTCTCTCTCTGTCACATTCTCTCTCTCTCTGTCACATTCTCTCGATCTCTCTGTCACATTCTCTCTCTCACTCGATCTTTGTCACATTCTCTCTATCTCAGTCACATTCTCCGTCTCCCTCTCTGTCACATTCTCTCTCTCTATCTCTGTCACATTGTCTCTCTCTCTGTCACATTCTCTCTTCCTCTGTCACATTCTCTCTCTGTCACATTCTCTCTCTCAGTCACATTCTCTCTCTCTGTCACATTTTCGCTCTCTCTCTGTCACATTCTCTCTCTCTATCTCTTGTCACATTCTCCCTCTCTTTCTCTGTGTCACATTCTCCCTCTGTCACATTCTCTCTCTCTCGATCTTTGTCACATTCTCTCTATCTCTGTCACATTCCCTCACTCTCTCTCTCTGTCACATTCTCTCTCTGTCACATTCTCTCTCTCTCTGTCACATTCTCTCTCTCTGTCACATTCTCTCTCTCTCTGTCTGTCACATTCTCTCTCTCTGTCACATTCTCTCTTTCTCTGTCACATTCTCTCTCTCTCTCTCTCTGTCACATTCTCTCTCGCTCCCTGTCACATTCTCTCTGTCTCTCTGAGTCACATTCTCTCTGTCTCTCACTCTCTGTCACATTCTCTCTCTCTCTGTCACATTCTCTCTCACATTCTCCCTCTCTCTCTCTATCACATTCTCTCTCTGTCACATTCTCTCTCTGTCACATTCTCCCTCTCTCTGTAAAATTCTCTCTCTCTCTGTCACATTCTCTCTCTCTCTGTCACATTCTCTCTGTCTCTCTGTCACATTCTCTCTCTCTCTGTCACATTCTCTCTATCTCTCTGTCACATTCTCTCTCTCTCACGATCTTTGTCACATTCTCTCTATCTCTGTCACATTCTCTCTCTGTCACATTCTCTCTCTGTCACATTGTCTCTCTCTGTCACATTCTCTCTCTCTGTCACATTCTCTCTCTCTCTGTCACACTCTCTCTCTCTATTTCTGTCACATTCTCTCTCTCTCTCTGTCACATTCTCTCTCTCTGTCACATTCTCTCTCTGTCACATTCGCTCTCTCTCTGTCACATTCTCTCTAATTGTCACATTCTCTCTCTCTCTGTCACATTCTCTCTCTCTGTCACACACTCTCTCTCTCTCTCTCTGTCCCATTCTCACTCTCTCTGTCACATTCTCTCTCTCTATCTCTGTCACATTCTCTCTCTCTTTCTGTGTCACGTTATCTCTCTGTCACATTCTCTCTCTCTCTCTCTGTCACATTCTCTCTCTCTGTGTCACATTCTCTCTTTCTCTGTCACATTCTCTCTCTCTCTCTGTCACATACTCTCTCTCTGTCACATTCTCTCTTCCTCTGTCACATTCTCTCTCTGTCACATTCTGTCTCTCTCTGTCACATTCTCTCTCTCAGTCACATTCTCTCTCTCTGTCACATTCTCGCTCTCTCTCTGTCACATTCTCTCTCTCTCTCTATCTCTTGTCACATTCTCCCTCTCTTTCTCTGTGTCACATTCTCCCTCTGTCACATTCTCTCTCTCTCGATCTTTGTCACATTCTCTCTCTCTCTCTCTCTCTGTCACATTCTCTCTCTGTCACATTCTCTCTCTCGGTCACATTCTGTCTCTCTCTGTCTGTCACATTCTCTCTCTCTGTCACATTCTCTCTTTCTCTGTCACATTCTCTCTCTCTCTGTCACATTCTCTCTTTCTTTGTCACATTCTCTCTCTCTCTCTGTCACATACTCTCTCTCTCTCTGTCACATACTCTATCTCTCTCTGTCACATTCTCTCTCTCTCTCACTGTCACATTCTCTCGCTCTCTCACACATTCTCTCTGTCACATTCTCCCTCTCTCTCTGTCACATACTCTCTCTCTCTGTCACATACTCTATCTCTCTCTGTCACATTAACTCTCTCTATCTCTGTCACATTGTCTCTCTCTCTGTCACATTCTCTCTTCCTCTGTCACATTCTCTCTCTGTCACATTCTCTCTCTCAGTCACATTCTCTCTCTCTGTCACATTCTCGCTCTCTCTCTGTCACATTCTCTCTCTCTCTCTATCTCTTGTCACATTCTCCCTCTCTTTCTCTGTGTCACATTCTCCCTCTGTCACATTCTCTCTCTCTCGATCTTTGTCACATTCTCTCTCTCTCTCTCTCTCTGTCACATTCTCTCTCTGTCACATTCTCTCTCTCTCTGTCTGTCACATTCTCTCTCTCTGTCACATTCTCTCTTTCTCTGTCACATTCTCTCTCTCTCTCGCTGTCACATTCTCTCTCTCCCTGTCACATTCTCTCTCTCTCTCTCACAATCTCCCTCTCTCTCTCTGTCACACACTCTCTCTCTGTCACATTCTCTCTCTCTCTGTCACATTCTCTCTCTCTTTCTGTGTCACGTTATCTCTCTGTCACATTCTCTCTCTCTCTCTCTCTGTCACATTCTCTCTCTCTGTGTCACATTCTCTCTTTCTCTGTCACATTCTCTCTCTCTCTGTCACATACTCTCTCTCTCTCTGTCACATACTCTATCTCTCTCTGTCACATTCTCTCTCTCCCTCTCTGTCACATTATCTTTCTCTCTCTCTGTCACATTGTCTCTCTCTCTGTCACATTCTCTCTTCCTCTGTCACATTCTCTCTGTCACATTCTCTCTCTCTCTGTCACATTCTCTCTCTCAGTCACATTCTCTCTCTCTCTCACATTCTCGCTCTCTCTCACATTCTCGCTCTCTCTCTGTCACATTCTCTCTCTCTCTCTATCTCTTGTCACATTCTCCCTCTCTTTCTCTGTGTCACATTCTCCCTCTGTCACATTCTCTCTCTCTCGATCTTTGTCACATTTTCTCTCTCTCTCTCTCTCTGTCACATTCTCTCTCTGTCACATTCTCTCTCTCTCTGTCTGTCACATTCTCTCTCTCTGTCACAATCTCTCTTTCTCTGTCACATTCTCTCTCTCTCTGTCACATTCTCTCTTTCTCTGTCACATTCTCTCTCTCTCTCTGTCACATACTCTCTCTCTCTCTGTCAAATACTCTATCTCTCTCTTTCACATTCTCTCTCTCTCTCACTGTCACATTCTCTCGCTCTCTCACACATTCTCTCTGTCACATTCTCTATCTCTCTCTGTCACATTCTCTCTCTCCCTCTCTGTCACATTATCTCTCTCTATCACATTGTCTCTCTCTCTGTCACATTCTCTCTTCCTCTGTCACATTCTCTCTCTGTCACATTCTCTCTCTCAGTCACATTCTCGCTCTCTCTCTGTCACATTCTCTCTCTCTCTCTATCTCTTGTCACATTCTCCCTCTCTTTCTCTGTGTCACATTCTCCCTCTGTCACATTCTCTCTCTCTCGATCTTTGTCACATTCTCTCTCTCTCTCTCTCTGTCACATTCTCTCTCTGTCACATTCTCTCTCTCTGTCACATTCTCTCTCTCTCTGTCTGTCACATTCTCTCTCTCTGTCACATTCTCTCTTTCTCTGTCACATTCTCTCTCTCTCTCTCTGTCACATTCTCTCTCTCTCCCTGTCACTTTCTCTCTGTCTCTCTGAGTCACATTCTCTCTGTCTCTCACTCTCTGTCACATTAACTCTCTCTATCTCTGTCACATTGTCTCTCTCTCTGTCACATTCTCTCTTCCTCTGTCACATTCTCTCTCTGTCACATTCTCTCTCTCAGTCACATTCTCTCTCTCTGTCACATTCTCGCTCTCTCTCTGTCACATTCTCTCTCTCTCTCTATCTCTTGTCACATTCTCCCTCTCTTTCTCTGTGTCACATTCTCCCTCTGTCACATTCTCTCTCTCTCGATCTTTGTCACATTCTCTCTCTCTCTCTCTCTCTGTCACATTCTCTCTCTGTCACATTCTCTCTCTCTCTGTCTGTCACATTCTCTCTCTCTGTCACATTCTCTCTTTCTCTGTCACATTCTCTCTCTCTCTCGCTGTCACATTCTCTCTCTCCCTGTCACATTCTCTCTCTCTCTCTCACAATCTCCCTCTCTCTCTCTGTCACACACTCTCTCTCTGTCACATTCTCTCTCTCTCTGTCACATTCTCTCTCTCTTTCTGTGTCACGTTATCTCTCTGTCACATTCTCTCTCTCTCTCTCTCTGTCACATTCTCTCTCTCTGTGTCACATTCTCTCTTTCTCTGTCACATTCTCTCTCTCTCTGTCACATACTCTCTCTCTCTCTGTCACATACTCTATCTCTCTCTGTCACATTCTCTCTCTCCCTCTCTGTCACATTATCTTTCTCTCTCTCTGTCACATTGTCTCTCTCTCTGTCACATTCTCTCTTCCTCTGTCACATTCTCTCTGTCACATTCTCTCTCTCTCTGTCACATTCTCTCTCTCAGTCACATTCTCTCTCTCTCTCACATTCTCGCTCTCTCTCACATTCTCGCTCTCTCTCTGTCACATTCTCTCTCTCTCTCTATCTCTTGTCACATTCTCCCTCTCTTTCTCTGTGTCACATTCTCCCTCTGTCACATTCTCTCTCTCTCGATCTTTGTCACATTTTCTCTCTCTCTCTCTCTCTGTCACATTCTCTCTCTGTCACATTCTCTCTCTCTCTGTCTGTCACATTCTCTCTCTCTGTCACAATCTCTCTTTCTCTGTCACATTCTCTCTCTCTCTGTCACATTCTCTCTTTCTCTGTCACATTCTCTCTCTCTCTCTGTCACATACTCTCTCTCTCTCTGTCAAATACTCTATCTCTCTCTTTCACATTCTCTCTCTCTCTCACTGTCACATTCTCTCGCTCTCTCACACATTCTCTCTGTCACATTCTCTATCTCTCTCTGTCACATTCTCTCTCTCCCTCTCTGTCACATTATCTCTCTCTATCACATTGTCTCTCTCTCTGTCACATTCTCTCTTCCTCTGTCACATTCTCTCTCTGTCACATTCTCTCTCTCAGTCACATTCTCGCTCTCTCTCTGTCACATTCTCTCTCTCTCTCTATCTCTTGTCACATTCTCCCTCTCTTTCTCTGTGTCACATTCTCCCTCTGTCACATTCTCTCTCTCTCGATCTTTGTCACATTCTCTCTCTCTCTCTCTCTGTCACATTCTCTCTCTGTCACATTCTCTCTCTCTGTCACATTCTCTCTCTCTCTGTCTGTCACATTCTCTCTCTCTGTCACATTCTCTCTTTCTCTGTCACATTCTCTCTCTCTCTCTCTGTCACATTCTCTCTCTCTCCCTGTCACTTTCTCTCTGTCTCTCTGAGTCACATTCTCTCTGTCTCTCACTCTCTGTCGCATTCTCTCTCTCTCTGTCACATTCTCTCTCTCTCTCTCATATTCTCCCTCTCTCTCTCTATCACATTCTCTCTTCCTCTGTCACATTCTCTCTCTGTCAGATTCTCTCTCTCAGTCACATTCTCGCTCTCTCTCTGTCACATTCTCTCTCTCTCTCTATCTCTTGTCACATTCTCCCTCTCTTTCTCTGTGTCACATTCTCCCTCTGTCACATTCTCTCTCTCTCGATCTTTGTCACATTCTCTCTCTCTCTCTCTCTCTCTGTCACATTCTCTGTCTGTCACATTCTCTCTCTCTGTCACATTCTCTCTCTCTGTCACATTCTCTCTTTCTCTGTCACATTCTCTCTCTCTCTCTGTCACATTCTCTCTCTCTCCCTGTCACATTCTCTCTGTCTCTCTGAGTCACATTCTCTCTGTCTCTCACTCTCTGTCGCATTCTCTCTCTCTCTGTCACATTCTCTCTCTCTCTCTCACATTCTCCCTCTCTCTCTCTCACACTCTCTCTGTCACATTCTCTCTCTCTCTGTAAAATTCTCTCTCTCTCTGTCACATTCTCTCTCTCTCTGTCACATTCTCTCTCTCTCTCTGTCACATTCTCTCTCTCTCTGTCACATTCTCTCTATCTCTCTGTCACATTCTCTCTCTCACTCGATCTTTGTCACATTCTCTCTATCTCAGTCACATTCTCCGTCTCCCTCTCTGTCACATTCTCTCTCTCTATCTCTGTCACATTGTCTCTCTCTCTGTCACATTCTCTCTTCCTCTGTCACATTCTCTCTCTGTCACATTCTCTCTCTCAGTCACATTCTCTCTCTCTGTCACATTTTCGCTCTCTCTCTGTCACATTCTCTCTCTCTCTCTATCTCTTGTCACATTCTCCCTCTCTTTCTCTGTGTCACATTCTCCCTCTGTCACATTCTCTCTCTCTCGATCTTTGTCACATTCTCTCTATCTCTGTCACATTCTCTCACTCTCTCTCTCTCTGTCACATTCTCTCTCTGTCACATTCTCTCTCTCTCGATCTTTGTCACATTCTCTCTATCTCTGTCACATTCTCTCACTCTCTCTCTCTCTGTCACATTCTCTCTCTCTGTCACATTCTCTCTAATTGTCACATTCTCTCTCTCTCTGTCACATTCTCTCTCTCTCTCTGTCACATTCTCTCTCTTTCTCTGTCACATTCTCTCTCTCTGTCACATTCTCTCTCTGTCACATGCTCTCTAATTGTCACATTCTATCTCTCTCTGTCACACACTCTCTCTCTCTCTCTGTCACATTCTCTCTCTCTCTGTCACATTCTCTCTCTCTCTGTCACATTCTCTCTCTCACATTCATTCTCTCTCTGTCACATTCTCTCTCTCTCCCTGTCACATTCTCTCTCTCTTTCTCTGTGTCACATTATCTCTCTGTCACATTCTCTCTCTCTCTGTCACATTCTCTCTCTCTCTGTCACATTCTCTCTCTCTCTCTCACATTCATTCTCTCTCTGTCACATTCTCTCTCTCTCCCTGTCACATTCTCTCTCTCTCTGTCTCTGTCACATTCTCTCTCTCTCTCTGTCACATTCTCTCTCTCTCTGTCACATTCTCTCTCTCTCTCTCACATTCATTCTCTCTCTGTCACATTCTCTCTCTCTCCCTGTCACATTCTCACTCTCTCTGTCTCTGTCACATTCTCTCTCCATTTCTCTGTGTCACATTATCTCTCTGTCACAAGCTCTCTCTGTCTGTCGCATTCTCTCTTTCTCTCTCTCTGTCACATTCTCTCTCTCTATCTCTGTCACATTCTCTCTCTCTTTCTGTGTCACGTTATCTCTCTGTCACAT
>NW_027308303.1:70000-90000 GCF_047496885.1 Scyliorhinus torazame | reverse complement strand
CTCTCTCTGTCACATTCTCTCTCTCTATCTCTGTCACATTCTCTCTCTCTTTCTGTGTCACGTTATCTCTCTGTCACATTCTCTCTCTCTCTCTCTGTCACATTCTCTCTCTCTGTGTCACATTCTCTCTTTCTCTGTCACATTCTCTCTCTCTCTCTGTCACATACTCTCTCTCTGTCACATTCTCTCTTCCTCTGTCACATTCTCTCTCTGTCACATTCTGTCTCTCTCTGTCACATTCTCTCTCTCAGTCACATTCTCTCTCTCTGTCACATTCTCGCTCTCTCTCTGTCACATTCTCTCTCTCTCTCTATCTCTTGTCACATTCTCCCTCTCTTTCTCTGTGTCACATTCTCCCTCTGTCACATTCTCTCTCTCTCGATCTTTGTCACATTTTCTCTCTCTCTCTCTCTCTGTCACATTCTCTCTCTGTCACATTCTCTCTCTCGGTCACATTCTGTCTCTCTCTGTCTGTCACATTCTCTCTCTCTGTCACATTCTCTCTTTCTCTGTCACATTCTCTCTCTCTCTGTCACATTCTCTCTTTCTTTGTCACATTCTCTCTCTCTCTCTGTCACATACTCTCTCTCTCTCTGTCACATACTCTATCTCTCTCTGTCACATTCTCTCTCTCTCTCACTGTCACATTCTCTCGCTCTCTCACACATTCTCTCTGTCACATTCTCTCTCTCTCTCTGTCACATACTCTCTCTCTCTGTCACATACTCTATCTCTCTCTGTCACATTAACTCTCTCTATCTCTGTCACATTGTCTCTCTCTCTGTCACATTCTCTCTTCCTCTGTCACATTCTCTCTCTGTCACATTCTCTCTCTCAGTCACATTCTCTCTCTCTGTCACATTCTCGCTCTCTCTCTGTCACATTCTCTCTCTCTCTCTATCTCTTGTCACATTCTCCCTCTCTTTCTCTGTGTCACATTCTCCCTCTGTCACATTCTCTCTCTCTCGATCTTTGTCACATTCTCTCTCTCTCTCTCTCTCTGTCACATTCTCTCTCTGTCACATTCTCTCTCTCTCTGTCTGTCACATTCTCTCTCTCTGTCACATTCTCTCTTTCTCTGTCACATTCTCTCTCTCTCTCGCTGTCACATTCTCTCTCTCCCTGTCACATTCTCTCTCTCTCTCTCACAATCTCCCTCTCTCTCTCTGTCACACACTCTCTCTCTCTCTCTCTCTGTCACATTCTCTCTCTCTCTGTCACATTCTCTCTCTCTTTCTGTGTCACGTTATCTCTCTGTCACATTCTCTCTCTCTCTCTCTCTGTCACATTCTCTCTCTCTGTGTCACATTCTCTCTTTCTCTGTCACATTCTCTCTCTCTCTGTCACATACTCTCTCTCTCTCTGTCACATACTCTATCTCTCTCTGTCACATTCTCTCTCTCCCTCTCTGTCACATTATCTTTCTCTCTCTCTGTCACATTGTCTCTCTCTCTGTCACATTCTCTCTTCCTCTGTCACATTCTCTCTGTCACATTCTCTCTCTCTCTGTCACATTCTCTCTCTCAGTCACATTCTCTCTCTCTCTCACATTCTCGCTCTCTCTCACATTCTCGCTCTCTCTCTGTCACATTCTCTCTCTCTCTCTATCTCTTGTCACATTCTCCCTCTCTTTCTCTGTGTCACATTCTCCCTCTGTCACATTCTCTCTCTCTCGATCTTTGTCACATTTTCTCTCTCTCTCTCTCTCTGTCACATTCTCTCTCTGTCACATTCTCTCTCTCTCTGTCTGTCACATTCTCTCTCTCTGTCACAATCTCTCTTTCTCTGTCACATTCTCTCTCTCTCTGTCACATTCTCTCTTTCTCTGTCACATTCTCTCTCTCTCTCTGTCACATACTCTCTCTCTCTCTGTCAAATACTCTATCTCTCTCTTTCACATTCTCTCTCTCTCTCACTGTCACATTCTCTCGCTCTCTCACACATTCTCTCTGTCACATTCTCTATCTCTCTCTGTCACATTCTCTCTCTCCCTCTCTGTCACATTATCTCTCTCTATCACATTGTCTCTCTCTCTGTCACATTCTCTCTTCCTCTGTCACATTCTCTCTCTGTCACATTCTCTCTCTCAGTCACATTCTCGCTCTCTCTCTGTCACATTCTCTCTCTCTCTCTATCTCTTGTCACATTCTCCCTCTCTTTCTCTGTGTCACATTCTCCCTCTGTCACATTCTCTCTCTCTCGATCTTTGTCACATTCTCTCTCTCTCTCTCTCTGTCACATTCTCTCTCTGTCACATTCTCTCTCTCTGTCACATTCTCTCTCTCTCTGTCTGTCACATTCTCTCTCTCTGTCACATTCTCTCTTTCTCTGTCACATTCTCTCTCTCTCTCTCTGTCACATTCTCTCTCTCTCCCTGTCACTTTCTCTCTGTCTCTCTGAGTCACATTCTCTCTGTCTCTCACTCTCTGTCGCATTCTCTCTCTCTCTGTCACATTCTCTCTCTCTCTCTCATATTCTCCCTCTCTCTCTCTATCACATTCTCTCTTCCTCTGTCACATTCTCTCTCTGTCAGATTCTCTCTCTCAGTCACATTCTCGCTCTCTCTCTGTCACATTCTCTCTCTCTCTCTATCTCTTGTCACATTCTCCCTCTCTTTCTCTGTGTCACATTCTCCCTCTGTCACATTCTCTCTCTCTCGATCTTTGTCACATTCTCTCTCTCTCTCTCTCTCTCTGTCACATTCTCTGTCTGTCACATTCTCTCTCTCTGTCACATTCTCTCTCTCTGTCACATTCTCTCTTTCTCTGTCACATTCTCTCTCTCTCTCTGTCACATTCTCTCTCTCTCCCTGTCACATTCTCTCTGTCTCTCTGAGTCACATTCTCTCTGTCTCTCACTCTCTGTCGCATTCTCTCTCTCTCTGTCACATTCTCTCTCTCTCTCTCACATTCTCCCTCTCTCTCTCTCACACTCTCTCTGTCACATTCGTTCTCTCTCTGTAAAATTCTCTCTCTCTCTGTCACATTCTCTCTCTCTCTGTCACATTCTCTCTCTCTCTCTGTCACATTCTCTCTCTCTCTGTCACATTCTCTCTATCTCTCTGTCACATTCTCTCTCTCACTCGATCTTTGTCACATTCTCTCTATCTCAGTCACATTCTCCGTCTCCCTCTCTGTCACATTCTCTCTCTCTATCTCTGTCACATTGTCTCTCTCTCTGTCACATTCTCTCTTCCTCTGTCACATTCTCTCTCTGTCACATTCTCTCTCTCAGTCACATTCTCTCTCTCTGTCACATTTTCGCTCTCTCTCTGTCACATTCTCTCTCTCTCTCTATCTCTTGTCACATTCTCCCTCTCTTTCTCTGTGTCACATTCTCCCTCTGTCACATTCTCTCTCTCTCGATCTTTGTCACATTCTCTCTATCTCTGTCACATTCTCTCACTCTCTCTCTCTCTGTCACATTCTCTCTCTGTCACATTCTCTCTCTCTCTGTCACATTCTCTCTCTCTGTCACATTCTCTCTCTCTCTGTCTGTCACATTCTCTCTCTCTGTCACATTCTCTCTTTCTCTGTCACATTCTCTCTCTCTCTCTCTCTGTCACATTCTCTCTCGCTCCCTGTCACATTCTCTCTGTCTCTCTGAGTCACATTCTCTTTGTCTCTCACTCTCTGTCACATTCTCTCTCTCTCTGTCACATTCTCTCTCTCTGTCACATTCTCTCTAATTGTCACATTCTCTCTCTCTCTGTCACATTCTCTCTCTCTCGCTGTCACATTCTCTCTCTCTCGCTGTCACATTCTCTCTCTCTCTGTCACATTCTCTCTCTCTCTGTCACATTCTCTCTCTCTC
Organism: Scyliorhinus torazame; assembly: GCF_047496885.1. NCBI lineage: Eukaryota > Metazoa > Chordata > Chondrichthyes > Carcharhiniformes > Scyliorhinidae > Scyliorhinus > Scyliorhinus torazame. The sequence continues at coordinate 86,187 of NW_027308303.1, read as the reverse complement.
TGTCACATTCTCTCTCTCTGTCACATTCTCTCTCTGTCACATTCTCTCTCTGTCACATTCTCTCTCTCTCTGTCACATTCTCTCTAATTGTCACATTCTCTCTCTCTCTGTCACATTCTCTCTCTCTCTCTCTGTCACACACTCTCTCTCTCTCTCTCTCTGTCACATTCTCTCTCTCTCTGTCACATTCTCTCTCTCTTTCTGTGTCACGGTATCTCTCTGTCACATTCTCTCTCTCTCTCTCTCTGTCACATTCTCTCTCTCTGTGTCACATTCTCTCTTTCTCTGTCACATTCTCTCTCTCTCTGTCACATACTCTCTCTCTCTCTGTCACATACTCTATCTCTCTCTGTCACATTCTCTCTCTCCCTCTCTGTCACATTATCTTTCTCTCTCTCTGTCACATTGTCTCTCTCTCTGTCACATTCTCTCTTCCTCTGTCACATTCTCTCTGTCACATTCTCTCTCTCTCTGTCACATTCTCTCTCTCAGTCACATTCTCTCTCTCTCTCACATTCTCGCTCTCTCTCTGTCACATTCTCTCTCTCTCTCTATCTCTTGTCACATTCTCCCTCTCTTTCTCTGTGTCACATTCTCCCTCTGTCACATTCTCTCTCTCTCGATCTTTGTCACATTTTCTCTCTCCCTCTCTCTCTGTCACATTCTCTCTCTGTCACATTCTCTCTCTCTCTGTCTGTCACATTCTCTCTCTCTGTCACAATCTCTCTTTCTCTGTCACATTCTCTCTCTCTCTGTCACATTCTCTCTTTCTCTGTCACATTCTCTCTCTCTCTCTGTCACATACTCTCTCTCTCTCTCTGTCACATACTCTATCTCTCTCTTTCACATTCTCTCTCTCTCTCACTGTCACATTCTCTCGCTCTCTCACACATTCTCTCTGTCACATTCTCTATCTCTCTCTGTCACATTCTCTCTCTCCCTCTCTGTCACATTATCTCTCTCTATCTCTGTCACATTGTCTCTCTCTCTGTCACATTCTCTCTTCCTCTGTCACATTCTCTCTCTGTCACATTCTCTCTCTCAGTCACATTCTCGCTCTCTCTCTGTCACATTCTCTCTCTCTCTCTATCTCTTGTCACATTCTCCCTCTCTTTCTCTGTGTCACATTCTCCCTCTGTCACATTCTCTCTCTCTCGATCTTTGTCACATTCTCTCTCTCTCTCTCTGTCACATTCTCTCTCTGTCACATTCTCTCTCTCTGTCACATTCTCTCTCTCTCTGTCTGTCACATTCTCTCTCTCTGTCACATTCTCTCTTTCTCTGTCACATTCTCTCTCTCTCTCTCTGTCACATTCTCTCTCTCTCCCTGTCACTTTCTCTCTGTCTCTCTGAGTCACATTCTCTCTGTCTCTCACTCTCTGTCGCATTCTCTCTCTCTCTGTCACATTCTCTCTCTCTCTCTCACATTCTCCCTCTCTCTCTCTATCACATTCTCTCTTCCTCTGTCACATTCTCTCTCTGTCAGATTCTCTCTCTCAGTCACATTCTCGCTCTCTCTCTGTCACATTCTCTCTCTCTCTCTATCTCTTGTCACATTCTCCCTCTCTTTCTCTGTGTCACATTCTCCCTCTGTCACATTCTCTCTCTCTCGATCTTTGTCACATTCTCTCTCTCTCTCTCTCTGTCACATTCTCTGTCTGTCACATTCTCTCTCTCTGTCACATTCTCTCTCTCTGTCACATTCTCTCTTTCTCTGTCACATTCTCTCTCTCTCTCTGTCACATTCTCTCTCTCTCCCTGTCACATTCTCTCTGTCTCTCTGAGTCACATTCTCTCTGTCTCTCACTCTCTGTCGCATTCTCTCTCTCTCTGTCACATTCTCTCTCTCTCTCACACTCTCTCTGTCACATTCTCTCTCTCTCTGTAAAATTCTCTCTCTCTCTGTCACATTCTCTCTCTCTCTGTCACATTCTCTCTCTCTCTCTGTCACATTCTCTCTCTCTCTGTCACATTCTCTCTATCTCTCTGTCACATTCTCTCTCTCACTCGATCTTTGTCACATTCTCTCTATCTCAGTCACATTCTCCGTCTCCCTCTCTGTCACATTCTCTCTCTCTATCTCTGTCACATTGTCTCTCTCTCTGTCACATTCTCTCTTCCTCTGTCACATTCTCTCTCTGTCACATTCTCTCTCTCAGTCACATTCTCTCTCTCTGTCACATTTTCGCTCTCTCTCTGTCACATTCTCTCTCTCTATCTCTTGTCACATTCTCCCTCTCTTTCTCTGTGTCACATTCTCCCTCTGTCACATTCTCTCTCTCTCGATCTTTGTCACATTCTCTCTATCTCTGTCACATTCTCTCACTCTCTCTCTCTGTCACATTCTCTCTCTGTCACATTCTCTCTCTCTCTGTCACATTCTCTCTCTCTGTCACATTCTCTCTCTCTCTGTCTGTCACATTCTCTCTCTCTGTCACATTCTCTCTTTCTCTGTCACATTCTCTCTCTCTCTCTCTCTGTCACATTCTCTCTCGCTCCCTGTCACATTCTCTCTGTCTCTCTGAGTCACATTCTCTCTGTCTCTCACTCTCTGTCACATTCTCTCTCTCTCTGTCACATTCTCTCTCACATTCTCCCTCTCTCTCTCTATCACATTCTCTCTCTGTCACATTCTCTCTCTGTCACATTCTCTCTCTCTGTAAAATTCTCTCTCTCTCTGTCACATTCTCTCTCTCTCTGTCACATTCTCTCTGTCTCTCTGTCACATTCTCTCTCTCTCTGTCACATTCTCTCTATCTCTCTGTCACATTCTCTCTCTCTCACGATCTTTGTCACATTCTCTCTATCTCTGTCACATTCTCTCTCTGTCACATTCTCTCTCTGTCACATTGTCTCTCTCTGTCACATTCTCTCTCTCTGTCACATTCTCTCTCTCTCTGTCACACTCTCTCTCTCTATTTCTGTCACATTCTCTCTCTCTCTCTGTCACATTCTCTCTCTCTGTCACATTCTCTCTCTGTCACATTCGCTCTCTCTCTGTCACATTCTCTCTAATTGTCACATTCTCTCTCTCTCTGTCACATTCTCTCTCTCTGTCACACACTCTCTCTCTCTCTCTCTGTCCCATTCTCACTCTCTCTGTCACATTCTCTCTCTCTATCTCTGTCACATTCTCTCTCTCTTTCTGTGTCACGTTATCTCTCTGTCACATTCTCTCTCTCTCTCTCTGTCACATTCTCTCTCTCTGTGTCACATTCTCTCTTTCTCTGTCACATTCTCTCTCTCTCTCTGTCACATACTCTCTCTCTGTCACATTCTCTCTTCCTCTGTCACATTCTCTCTCTGTCACATTCTGTCTCTCTCTGTCACATTCTCTCTCTCAGTCACATTCTCTCTCTCTGTCACATTCTCGCTCTCTCTCTGTCACATTCTCTCTCTCTCTCTATCTCTTGTCACATTCTCCCTCTCTTTCTCTGTGTCACATTCTCCCTCTGTCACATTCTCTCTCTCTCGATCTTTGTCACATTTTCTCTCTCTCTCTCTCTCTGTCACATTCTCTCTCTGTCACATTCTCTCTCTCGGTCACATTCTGTCTCTCTCTGTCTGTCACATTCTCTCTCTCTGTCACATTCTCTCTTTCTCTGTCACATTCTCTCTCTCTCTGTCACATTCTCTCTTTCTTTGTCACATTCTCTCTCTCTCTCTGTCACATACTCTCTCTCTCTCTGTCACATACTCTATCTCTCTCTGTCACATTCTCTCTCTCTCTCACTGTCACATTCTCTCGCTCTCTCACACATTCTCTCTGTCACATTCTCTCTCTCTCTCTGTCACATACTCTCTCTCTCTGTCACATACTCTATCTCTCTCTGTCACATTAACTCTCTCTATCTCTGTCACATTGTCTCTCTCTCTGTCACATTCTCTCTTCCTCTGTCACATTCTCTCTCTGTCACATTCTCTCTCTCAGTCACATTCTCTCTCTCTGTCACATTCTCGCTCTCTCTCTGTCACATTCTCTCTCTCTCTCTATCTCTTGTCACATTCTCCCTCTCTTTCTCTGTGTCACATTCTCCCTCTGTCACATTCTCTCTCTCTCGATCTTTGTCACATTCTCTCTCTCTCTCTCTCTCTGTCACATTCTCTCTCTGTCACATTCTCTCTCTCTCTGTCTGTCACATTCTCTCTCTCTGTCACATTCTCTCTTTCTCTGTCACATTCTCTCTCTCTCTCGCTGTCACATTCTCTCTCTCCCTGTCACATTCTCTCTCTCTCTCTCACAATCTCCCTCTCTCTCTCTGTCACACACTCTCTCTCTCTCTCTCTCTGTCACATTCTCTCTCTCTCTGTCACATTCTCTCTCTCTTTCTGTGTCACGTTATCTCTCTGTCACATTCTCTCTCTCTCTCTCTCTGTCACATTCTCTCTCTCTGTGTCACATTCTCTCTTTCTCTGTCACATTCTCTCTCTCTCTGTCACATACTCTCTCTCTCTCTGTCACATACTCTATCTCTCTCTGTCACATTCTCTCTCTCCCTCTCTGTCACATTATCTTTCTCTCTCTCTGTCACATTGTCTCTCTCTCTGTCACATTCTCTCTTCCTCTGTCACATTCTCTCTGTCACATTCTCTCTCTCTCTGTCACATTCTCTCTCTCAGTCACATTCTCTCTCTCTCTCACATTCTCGCTCTCTCTCACATTCTCGCTCTCTCTCTGTCACATTCTCTCTCTCTCTCTATCTCTTGTCACATTCTCCCTCTCTTTCTCTGTGTCACATTCTCCCTCTGTCACATTCTCTCTCTCTCGATCTTTGTCACATTTTCTCTCTCTCTCTCTCTCTGTCACATTCTCTCTCTGTCACATTCTCTCTCTCTCTGTCTGTCACATTCTCTCTCTCTGTCACAATCTCTCTTTCTCTGTCACATTCTCTCTCTCTCTGTCACATTCTCTCTTTCTCTGTCACATTCTCTCTCTCTCTCTGTCACATACTCTCTCTCTCTCTGTCAAATACTCTATCTCTCTCTTTCACATTCTCTCTCTCTCTCACTGTCACATTCTCTCGCTCTCTCACACATTCTCTCTGTCACATTCTCTATCTCTCTCTGTCACATTCTCTCTCTCCCTCTCTGTCACATTATCTCTCTCTATCACATTGTCTCTCTCTCTGTCACATTCTCTCTTCCTCTGTCACATTCTCTCTCTGTCACATTCTCTCTCTCAGTCACATTCTCGCTCTCTCTCTGTCACATTCTCTCTCTCTCTCTATCTCTTGTCACATTCTCCCTCTCTTTCTCTGTGTCACATTCTCCCTCTGTCACATTCTCTCTCTCTCGATCTTTGTCACATTCTCTCTCTCTCTCTCTCTGTCACATTCTCTCTCTGTCACATTCTCTCTCTCTGTCACATTCTCTCTCTCTCTGTCTGTCACATTCTCTCTCTCTGTCACATTCTCTCTTTCTCTGTCACATTCTCTCTCTCTCTCTCTGTCACATTCTCTCTCTCTCCCTGTCACTTTCTCTCTGTCTCTCTGAGTCACATTCTCTCTGTCTCTCACTCTCTGTCGCATTCTCTCTCTCTCTGTCACATTCTCTCTCTCTCTCTCATATTCTCCCTCTCTCTCTCTATCACATTCTCTCTTCCTCTGTCACATTCTCTCTCTGTCAGATTCTCTCTCTCAGTCACATTCTCGCTCTCTCTCTGTCACATTCTCTCTCTCTCTCTATCTCTTGTCACATTCTCCCTCTCTTTCTCTGTGTCACATTCTCCCTCTGTCACATTCTCTCTCTCTCGATCTTTGTCACATTCTCTCTCTCTCTCTCTCTCTCTGTCACATTCTCTGTCTGTCACATTCTCTCTCTCTGTCACATTCTCTCTCTCTGTCACATTCTCTCTTTCTCTGTCACATTCTCTCTCTCTCTCTGTCACATTCTCTCTCTCTCCCTGTCACATTCTCTCTGTCTCTCTGAGTCACATTCTCTCTGTCTCTCACTCTCTGTCGCATTCTCTCTCTCTCTGTCACATTCTCTCTCTCTCTCTCACATTCTCCCTCTCTCTCTCTCACACTCTCTCTGTCACATTCGTTCTCTCTCTGTAAAATTCTCTCTCTCTCTGTCACATTCTCTCTCTCTCTGTCACATTCTCTCTCTCTCTCTGTCACATTCTCTCTCTCTCTGTCACATTCTCTCTATCTCTCTGTCACATTCTCTCTCTCACTCGATCTTTGTCACATTCTCTCTATCTCAGTCACATTCTCCGTCTCCCTCTCTGTCACATTCTCTCTCTCTATCTCTGTCACATTGTCTCTCTCTCTGTCACATTCTCTCTTCCTCTGTCACATTCTCTCTCTGTCACATTCTCTCTCTCAGTCACATTCTCTCTCTCTGTCACATTTTCGCTCTCTCTCTGTCACATTCTCTCTCTCTCTCTATCTCTTGTCACATTCTCCCTCTCTTTCTCTGTGTCACATTCTCCCTCTGTCACATTCTCTCTCTCTCGATCTTTGTCACATTCTCTCTATCTCTGTCACATTCTCTCACTCTCTCTCTCTCTGTCACATTCTCTCTCTGTCACATTCTCTCTCTCTCTGTCACATTCTCTCTCTCTGTCACATTCTCTCTCTCTCTGTCTGTCACATTCTCTCTCTCTGTCACATTCTCTCTTTCTCTGTCACATTCTCTCTCTCTCTCTCTCTGTCACATTCTCTCTCGCTCCCTGTCACATTCTCTCTGTCTCTCTGAGTCACATTCTCTTTGTCTCTCACTCTCTGTCACATTCTCTCTCTCTCTGTCACATTCTCTCTCTCTGTCACATTCTCTCTAATTGTCACATTCTCTCTCTCTCTGTCACATTCTCTCTCTCTCGCTGTCACATTCTCTCTCTCTCGCTGTCACATTCTCTCTCTCTCTGTCACATTCTCTCTCTCTCTGTCACATTCTCTCTCTCTCTGTCACATTCTCTCTCTCTGTCACATTCTCTCTCTGTCACATTCTCTCTCTGTCACATTCTCTCTCTCTCTGTCACATTCTCTCTAATTGTCACATTCTCTCTCTCTCTGTCACATTCTCTCTCTCTCTCTCTGTCACACACTCTCTCTCTCTCTCTCTCTGTCACATTCTCTCTCTCTCTGTCACATTCTCTCTCTCTTTCTGTGTCACGGTATCTCTCTGTCACATTCTCTCTCTCTCTCTCTCTGTCACATTCTCTCTCTCTGTGTCACATTCTCTCTTTCTCTGTCACATTCTCTCTCTCTCTGTCACATACTCTCTCTCTCTCTGTCACATACTCTATCTCTCTCTGTCACATTCTCTCTCTCCCTCTCTGTCACATTATCTTTCTCTCTCTCTGTCACATTGTCTCTCTCTCTGTCACATTCTCTCTTCCTCTGTCACATTCTCTCTGTCACATTCTCTCTCTCTCTGTCACATTCTCTCTCTCAGTCACATTCTCTCTCTCTCTCACATTCTCGCTCTCTCTCTGTCACATTCTCTCTCTCTCTCTATCTCTTGTCACATTCTCCCTCTCTTTCTCTGTGTCACATTCTCCCTCTGTCACATTCTCTCTCTCTCGATCTTTGTCACATTTTCTCTCTCCCTCTCTCTCTGTCACATTCTCTCTCTGTCACATTCTCTCTCTCTCTGTCTGTCACATTCTCTCTCTCTGTCACAATCTCTCTTTCTCTGTCACATTCTCTCTCTCTCTGTCACATTCTCTCTTTCTCTGTCACATTCTCTCTCTCTCTCTGTCACATACTCTCTCTCTCTCTGTCACATACTCTATCTCTCTCTTTCACATTCTCTCTCTCTCTCACTGTCACATTCTCTCGCTCTCTCACACATTCTCTCTGTCACATTCTCTATCTCTCTCTGTCACATTCTCTCTCTCCCTCTCTGTCACATTATCTCTCTCTATCTCTGTCACATTGTCTCTCTCTCTGTCACATTCTCTCTTCCTCTGTCACATTCTCTCTCTGTCACATTCTCTCTCTCAGTCACATTCTCGCTCTCTCTCTGTCACATTCTCTCTCTCTCTCTATCTCTTGTCACATTCTCCCTCTCTTTCTCTGTGTCACATTCTCCCTCTGTCACATTCTCTCTCTCTCGATCTTTGTCACATTCTCTCTCTCTCTCTCTCTGTCACATTCTCTCTCTGTCACATTCTCTCTCTCTGTCACATTCTCTCTCTCTCTGTCTGTCACATTCTCTCTCTCTGTCACATTCTCTCTTTCTCTGTCACATTCTCTCTCTCTCTCTCTGTCACATTCTCTCTCTCTCCCTGTCACTTTCTCTCTGTCTCTCTGAGTCACATTCTCTCTGTCTCTCACTCTCTGTCGCATTCTCTCTCTCTCTGTCACATTCTCTCTCTCTCTCTCACATTCTCCCTCTCTCTCTCTATCACATTCTCTCTTCCTCTGTCACATTCTCTCTCTGTCAGATTCTCTCTCTCAGTCACATTCTCGCTCTCTCTCTGTCACATTCTCTCTCTCTCTCTATCTCTTGTCACATTCTCCCTCTCTTTCTCTGTGTCACATTCTCCCTCTGTCACATTCTCTCTCTCTCGATCTTTGTCACATTCTCTCTCTCTCTCTCTCTGTCACATTCTCTGTCTGTCACATTCTCTCTCTCTGTCACATTCTCTCTCTCTGTCACATTCTCTCTTTCTCTGTCACATTCTCTCTCTCTCTCTGTCACATTCTCTCTCTCTCCCTGTCACATTCTCTCTGTCTCTCTGAGTCACATTCTCTCTGTCTCTCACTCTCTGTCGCATTCTCTCTCTCTCTGTCACATTCTCTCTCTCTCTCACACTCTCTCTGTCACATTCTCTCTCTCTCTGTAAAATTCTCTCTCTCTCTGTCACATTCTCTCTCTCTCTGTCACATTCTCTCTCTCTCTCTGTCACATTCTCTCTCTCTCTGTCACATTCTCTCTATCTCTCTGTCACATTCTCTCTCTCACTCGATCTTTGTCACATTCTCTCTATCTCAGTCACATTCTCCGTCTCCCTCTCTGTCACATTCTCTCTCTCTATCTCTGTCACATTGTCTCTCTCTCTGTCACATTCTCTCTTCCTCTGTCACATTCTCTCTCTGTCACATTCTCTCTCTCAGTCACATTCTCTCTCTCTGTCACATTTTCGCTCTCTCTCTGTCACATTCTCTCTCTCTATCTCTTGTCACATTCTCCCTCTCTTTCTCTGTGTCACATTCTCCCTCTGTCACATTCTCTCTCTCTCGATCTTTGTCACATTCTCTCTATCTCTGTCACATTCTCTCACTCTCTCTCTCTGTCACATTCTCTCTCTGTCACATTCTCTCTTCCTCTGTCACATTCTCTCTCTGTCACATTCTCTCTCTCAGTCACATTCTCTCTCTCTGTCACATTTTCGCTCTCTCTCTGTCACATTCTCTCTCTCTCTCTATCTCTTGTCACATTCTCCCTCTCTTTCTCTGTGTCACATTCTCCCTCTGTCACATTCTCTCTCTCTCGATCTTTGTCACATTCTCTCTATCTCTGTCACATTCTCTCACTCTCTCTCTCTCTGTCACATTCTCTCTCTGTCACATTCTCTCTCTCTCTGTCACATTCTCTCTCTCTGTCACATTCTCTCTCTCTCTGTCTGTCACATTCTCTCTCTCTGTCACATTCTCTCTTTCTCTGTCACATTCTCTCTCTCTCTCTCTCTGTCACATTCTCTCTCGCTCCCTGTCACATTCTCTCTGTCTCTCTGAGTCACATTCTCTTTGTCTCTCACTCTCTGTCACATTCTCTCTCTCTCTGTCACATTCTCTCTCTCTGTCACATTCTCTCTAATTGTCACATTCTCTCTCTCTCTGTCACATTCTCTCTCTCTCGCTGTCACATTCTCTCTCTCTCGCTGTCACATTCTCTCTCTCTCTGTCACATTCTCTCTCTCTCTGTCACATTCTCTCTCTCTCTGTCACATTCTCTCTCTCTGTCACATTCTCTCTCTGTCACATTCTCTCTCTGTCACATTCTCTCTCTCTCTGTCACATTCTCTCTAATTGTCACATTCTCTCTCTCTCTGTCACATTCTCTCTCTCTCTCTCTGTCACACACTCTCTCTCTCTCTCTCTCTGTCACATTCTCTCTCTCTCTGTCACATTCTCTCTCTCTTTCTGTGTCACGGTATCTCTCTGTCACATTCTCTCTCTCTCTCTCTCTGTCACATTCTCTCTCTCTGTGTCACATTCTCTCTTTCTCTGTCACATTCTCTCTCTCTCTGTCACATACTCTCTCTCTCTCTGTCACATACTCTATCTCTCTCTGTCACATTCTCTCTCTCCCTCTCTGTCACATTATCTTTCTCTCTCTCTGTCACATTGTCTCTCTCTCTGTCACATTCTCTCTTCCTCTGTCACATTCTCTCTGTCACATTCTCTCTCTCTCTGTCACATTCTCTCTCTCAGTCACATTCTCTCTCTCTCTCACATTCTCGCTCTCTCTCTGTCACATTCTCTCTCTCTCTCTATCTCTTGTCACATTCTCCCTCTCTTTCTCTGTGTCACATTCTCCCTCTGTCACATTCTCTCTCTCTCGATCTTTGTCACATTTTCTCTCTCCCTCTCTCTCTGTCACATTCTCTCTCTGTCACATTCTCTCTCTCTCTGTCTGTCACATTCTCTCTCTCTGTCACAATCTCTCTTTCTCTGTCACATTCTCTCTCTCTCTGTCACATTCTCTCTTTCTCTGTCACATTCTCTCTCTCTCTCTGTCACATACTCTCTCTCTCTCTGTCACATACTCTATCTCTCTCTTTCACATTCTCTCTCTCTCTCACTGTCACATTCTCTCGCTCTCTCACACATTCTCTCTGTCACATTCTCTATCTCTCTCTGTCACATTCTCTCTCTCCCTCTCTGTCACATTATCTCTCTCTATCTCTGTCACATTGTCTCTCTCTCTGTCACATTCTCTCTTCCTCTGTCACATTCTCTCTCTGTCACATTCTCTCTCTCAGTCACATTCTCGCTCTCTCTCTGTCACATTCTCTCTCTCTCTCTATCTCTTGTCACATTCTCCCTCTCTTTCTCTGTGTCACATTCTCCCTCTGTCACATTCTCTCTCTCTCGATCTTTGTCACATTCTCTCTCTCTCTCTCTCTGTCACATTCTCTCTCTGTCACATTCTCTCTCTCTGTCACATTCTCTCTCTCTCTGTCTGTCACATTCTCTCTCTCTGTCACATTCTCTCTTTCTCTGTCACATTCTCTCTCTCTCTCTCTGTCACATTCTCTCTCTCTCCCTGTCACTTTCTCTCTGTCTCTCTGAGTCACATTCTCTCTGTCTCTCACTCTCTGTCGCATTCTCTCTCTCTCTGTCACATTCTCTCTCTCTCTCTCACATTCTCCCTCTCTCTCTCTATCACATTCTCTCTTCCTCTGTCACATTCTCTCTCTGTCAGATTCTCTCTCTCAGTCACATTCTCGCTCTCTCTCTGTCACATTCTCTCTCTCTCTCTATCTCTTGTCACATTCTCCCTCTCTTTCTCTGTGTCACATTCTCCCTCTGTCACATTCTCTCTCTCTCGATCTTTGTCACATTTTCTCTCTCTCTCTCTCTGTCACATTCTCTGTCTGTCACATTCTCTCTCTCTGTCACATTCTCTCTCTCTGTCACATTCTCTCTTTCTCTGTCACATTCTCTCTCTCTCTCTGTCACATTCTCTCTCTCTCCCTGTCACATTCTCTCTGTCTCTCTGAGTCACATTCTCTCTGTCTCTCACTCTCTGTCGCATTCTCTCTCTCTCTGTCACATTCTCTCTCTCTCTCACACTCTCTCTGTCACATTCTCTCTCTCTCTGTAAAATTCTCTCTCTCTCTGTCACATTCTCTCTCTCTCTGTCACATTCTCTCTCTCTCTCTGTCACATTCTCTCTCTCTCTGTCACATTCTCTCTATCTCTCTGTCACATTCTCTCTCTCACTCGATCTTTGTCACATTCTCTCTATCTCAGTCACATTCTCCGTCTCCCTCTCTGTCACATTCTCTCTCTCTATCTCTGTCACATTGTCTCTCTCTCTGTCACATTCTCTCTTCCTCTGTCACATTCTCTCTCTGTCACATTCTCTCTCTCAGTCACATTCTCTCTCTCTGTCACATTTTCGCTCTCTCTCTGTCACATTCTCTCTCTCTATCTCTTGTCACATTCTCCCTCTCTTTCTCTGTGTCACATTCTCCCTCTGTCACATTCTCTCTCTCTCGATCTTTGTCACATTCTCTCTATCTCTGTCACATTCTCTCACTCTCTCTCTCTGTCACATTCTCTCTCTGTCACATTCTCTCTCTCTCTGTCACATTCTCTCTCTCTGTCACATTCTCTCTCTCTCTGTCTGTCACATTCTCTCTCTCTGTCACATTCTCTCTTTCTCTGTCACATTCTCTCTCTCTCTCTCTCTGTCACATTCTCTCTCGCTCCCTGTCACATTCTCTCTGTCTCTCTGAGTCACATTCTCTCTGTCTCTCACTCTCTGTCACATTCTCTCTCTCTCTGTCACATTCTCTCTCACATTCTCCCTCTCTCTCTCTATCACATTCTCTCTCTGTCACATTCTCTCTCTGTCACATTCTCTCTCTCTGTAAAATTCTCTCTCTCTCTGTCACATTCTCTCTCTCTCTGTCACATTCTCTCTGTCTCTCTGTCACATTCTCTCTCTCTCTGTCACATTCTCTCTATCTCTCTGTCACATTCTCTCTCTCTCACGATCTTTGTCACATTCTCTCTATCTCTGTCACATTCTCTCTCTGTCACATTCTCTCTCTGTCACATTGTCTCTCTCTGTCACATTCTCTCTCTCTGTCACATTCTCTCTCTCTCTGTCACACTCTCTCTCTCTATTTCTGTCACATTCTCTCTCTCTCTCTGTCACATTCTCTCTCTCTGTCACATTCTCTCTCTGTCACATTCGCTCTCTCTCTGTCACATTCTCTCTAATTGTCACATTCTCTCTCTCTCTGTCACATTCTCTCTCTCTGTCACACACTCTCTCTCTCTCTCTCTGTCCCATTCTCACTCTCTCTGTCACATTCTCTCTCTCTATCTCTGTCACATTCTCTCTCTCTTTCTGTGTCACGTTATCTCTCTGTCACATTCTCTCTCTCTCTCTCTGTCACATTCTCTCTCTCTGTGTCACATTCTCTCTTTCTCTGTCACATTCTCTCTCTCTCTCTGTCACATACTCTCTCTCTGTCACATTCTCTCTTCCTCTGTCACATTCTCTCTCTGTCACATTCTGTCTCTCTCTGTCACATTCTCTCTCTCAGTCACATTCTCTCTCTCTGTCACATTCTCGCTCTCTCTCTGTCACATTCTCTCTCTCTCTCTATCTCTTGTCACATTCTCCCTCTCTTTCTCTGTGTCACATTCTCCCTCTGTCACATTCTCTCTCTCTCGATCTTTGTCACATTTTCTCTCTCTCTCTCTCTCTGTCACATTCTCTCTCTGTCACATTCTCTCTCTCGGTCACATTCTGTCTCTCTCTGTCTGTCACATTCTCTCTCTCTGTCACATTCTCTCTTTCTCTGTCACATTCTCTCTCTCTCTGTCACATTCTCTCTTTCTTTGTCACATTCTCTCTCTCTCTCTGTCACATACTCTCTCTCTCTCTGTCACATACTCTATCTCTCTCTGTCACATTCTCTCTCTCTCTCACTGTCACATTCTCTCGCTCTCTCACACATTCTCTCTGTCACATTCTCTCTCTCTCTCTGTCACATACTCTCTCTCTCTGTCACATACTCTATCTCTCTCTGTCACATTAACTCTCTCTATCTCTGTCACATTGTCTCTCTCTCTGTCACATTCTCTCTTCCTCTGTCACATTCTCTCTCTGTCACATTCTCTCTCTCAGTCACATTCTCTCTCTCTGTCACATTCTCGCTCTCTCTCTGTCACATTCTCTCTCTCTCTCTATCTCTTGTCACATTCTCCCTCTCTTTCTCTGTGTCACATTCTCCCTCTGTCACATTCTCTCTCTCTCGATCTTTGTCACATTCTCTCTCTCTCTCTCTCTCTGTCACATTCTCTCTCTGTCACATTCTCTCTCTCTCTGTCTGTCACATTCTCTCTCTCTGTCACATTCTCTCTTTCTCTGTCACATTCTCTCTCTCTCTCGCTGTCACATTCTCTCTCTCCCTGTCACATTCTCTCTCTCTCTCTCACAATCTCCCTCTCTCTCTCTGTCACACACTCTCTCTCTCTCTCTCTCTGTCACATTCTCTCTCTCTCTGTCACATTCTCTCTCTCTTTCTGTGTCACGTTATCTCTCTGTCACATTCTCTCTCTCTCTCTCTCTGTCACATTCTCTCTCTCTGTGTCACATTCTCTCTTTCTCTGTCACATTCTCTCTCTCTCTGTCACATACTCTCTCTCTCTCTGTCACATACTCTATCTCTCTCTGTCACATTCTCTCTCTCCCTCTCTGTCACATTATCTTTCTCTCTCTCTGTCACATTGTCTCTCTCTCTGTCACATTCTCTCTTCCTCTGTCACATTCTCTCTGTCACATTCTCTCTCTCTCTGTCACATTCTCTCTCTCAGTCACATTCTCTCTCTCTCTCACATTCTCGCTCTCTCTCACATTCTCGCTCTCTCTCTGTCACATTCTCTCTCTCTCTCTATCTCTTGTCACATTCTCCCTCTCTTTCTCTGTGTCACATTCTCCCTCTGTCACATTCTCTCTCTCTCGATCTTTGTCACATTTTCTCTCTCTCTCTCTCTCTGTCACATTCTCTCTCTGTCACATTCTCTCTCTCTCTGTCTGTCACATTCTCTCTCTCTGTCACAATCTCTCTTTCTCTGTCACATTCTCTCTCTCTCTGTCACATTCTCTCTTTCTCTGTCACATTCTCTCTCTCTCTCTGTCACATACTCTCTCTCTCTCTGTCAAATACTCTATCTCTCTCTTTCACATTCTCTCTCTCTCTCACTGTCACATTCTCTCGCTCTCTCACACATTCTCTCTGTCACATTCTCTATCTCTCTCTGTCACATTCTCTCTCTCCCTCTCTGTCACATTATCTCTCTCTATCACATTGTCTCTCTCTCTGTCACATTCTCTCTTCCTCTGTCACATTCTCTCTCTGTCACATTCTCTCTCTCAGTCACATTCTCGCTCTCTCTCTGTCACATTCTCTCTCTCTCTCTATCTCTTGTCACATTCTCCCTCTCTTTCTCTGTGTCACATTCTCCCTCTGTCACATTCTCTCTCTCTCGATCTTTGTCACATTCTCTCTCTCTCTCTCTCTGTCACATTCTCTCTCTGTCACATTCTCTCTCTCTGTCACATTCTCTCTCTCTCTGTCTGTCACATTCTCTCTCTCTGTCACATTCTCTCTTTCTCTGTCACATTCTCTCTCTCTCTCTCTGTCACATTCTCTCTCTCTCCCTGTCACTTTCTCTCTGTCTCTCTGAGTCACATTCTCTCTGTCTCTCACTCTCTGTCGCATTCTCTCTCTCTCTGTCACATTCTCTCTCTCTCTCTCATATTCTCCCTCTCTCTCTCTATCACATTCTCTCTTCCTCTGTCACATTCTCTCTCTGTCAGATTCTCTCTCTCAGTCACATTCTCGCTCTCTCTCTGTCACATTCTCTCTCTCTCTCTATCTCTTGTCACATTCTCCCTCTCTTTCTCTGTGTCACATTCTCCCTCTGTCACATTCTCTCTCTCTCGATCTTTGTCACATTCTCTCTCTCTCTCTCTCTCTCTGTCACATTCTCTGTCTGTCACATTCTCTCTCTCTGTCACATTCTCTCTCTCTGTCACATTCTCTCTTTCTCTGTCACATTCTCTCTCTCTCTCTGTCACATTCTCTCTCTCTCCCTGTCACATTCTCTCTGTCTCTCTGAGTCACATTCTCTCTGTCTCTCACTCTCTGTCGCATTCTCTCTCTCTCTGTCACATTCTCTCTCTCTCTCTCACATTCTCCCTCTCTCTCTCTCACACTCTCTCTGTCACATTCTCTCTCTCTCTGTAAAATTCTCTCTCTCTCTGTCACATTCTCTCTCTCTCTGTCACATTCTCTCTCTCTCTCTGTCACATTCTCTCTCTCTCTGTCACATTCTCTCTATCTCTCTGTCACATTCTCTCTCTCACTCGATCTTTGTCACATTCTCTCTATCTCAGTCACATTCTCCGTCTCCCTCTCTGTCACATTCTCTCTCTCTATCTCTGTCACATTGTCTCTCTCTCTGTCACATTCTCTCTTCCTCTGT
>NW_027308303.1:60000-65000 GCF_047496885.1 Scyliorhinus torazame | reverse complement strand
TCTCTCTGTCACATTCTCTCTCTCCCTCTCTGTCACATTATCTTTCTCTCTCTCTGTCACATTGTCTCTCTCTCTGTCACATTCTCTCTTCCTCTGTCACATTCTCTCTGTCACATTCTCTCTCTCTCTGTCACATTCTCTCTCTCAGTCACATTCTCTCTCTCTCTCACATTCTCGCTCTCTCTCTGTCACATTCTCTCTCTCTCTCTATCTCTTGTCACATTCTCCCTCTCTTTCTCTGTGTCACATTCTCCCTCTGTCACATTCTCTCTCTCTCGATCTTTGTCACATTTTCTCTCTCCCTCTCTCTCTGTCACATTCTCTCTCTGTCACATTCTCTCTCTCTCTGTCTGTCACATTCTCTCTCTCTGTCACAATCTCTCTTTCTCTGTCACATTCTCTCTCTCTCTGTCACATTCTCTCTTTCTCTGTCACATTCTCTCTCTCTCTCTGTCACATACTCTCTCTCTCTCTGTCACATACTCTATCTCTCTCTTTCACATTCTCTCTCTCTCTCACTGTCACATTCTCTCGCTCTCTCACACATTCTCTCTGTCACATTCTCTATCTCTCTCTGTCACATTCTCTCTCTCCCTCTCTGTCACATTATCTCTCTCTATCTCTGTCACATTGTCTCTCTCTCTGTCACATTCTCTCTTCCTCTGTCACATTCTCTCTCTGTCACATTCTCTCTCTCAGTCACATTCTCGCTCTCTCTCTGTCACATTCTCTCTCTCTCTCTATCTCTTGTCACATTCTCCCTCTCTTTCTCTGTGTCACATTCTCCCTCTGTCGCATTCTCTCTCTCTCGATCTTTGTCACATTCTCTCTCTCTCTCTCTCTGTCACATTCTCTCTCTGTCACATTCTCTCTCTCTGTCACATTCTCTCTCTCTCTGTCTGTCACATTCTCTCTCTCTGTCACATTCTCTCTTTCTCTGTCACATTCTCTATCTCTCTCTCTGTCACATTCTCTCTCTCTCCCTGTCACTTTCTCTCTGTCTCTCTGAGTCACATTCTCTCTGTCTCTCACTCTCTGTCGCATTCTCTCTCTCTCTGTCACATTCTCTCTCTCTCTCTCACATTCTCCCTCTCTCTCTCTATCACATTCTCTCTTCCTCTGTCACATTCTCTCTCTGTCAGATTCTCTCTCTCAGTCACATTCTCGCTCTCTCTCTGTCACATTCTCTCTCTCTCTCTATCTCTTGTCACATTCTCCCTCTCTTTCTCTGTGTCACATTCTCCCTCTGTCACATTCTCTCTCTCTCGATCTTTGTCACATTCTCTCTCTCTCTCTCTCTGTCACATTCTCTGTCTGTCACATTCTCTCTCTCTGTCACATTCTCTCTCTCTGTCACATTCTCTCTTTCTCTGTCACATTCTCTCTCTCTCTCTGTCACATTCTCTCTCTCTCCCTGTCACATTCTCTCTGTCTCTCTGAGTCACATTCTCTCTGTCTCTCACTCTCTGTCGCATTCTCTCTCTCTCTGTCACATTCTCTCTCTCTCTCTCACATTCTCCCTCTCTCTCTCTATCACATTCTCTCTCTCTCTCACACTCTCTCTGTCACATTCTCTCTCTCTCTGTAAAATTCTCTCTCTCTCTGTCACATTCTCTCTCTCTCTGTCACATTCTCTCTCTCTCTCTGTCACATTCTCTCTCTCTCTGTCACATTCTCTCTATCTCTCTGTCACATTCTCTCTCTCACTCGATCTTTGTCACATTCTCTCTATCTCAGTCACATTCTCCGTCTCCCTCTCTGTCACATTTTCTCTCTCTATCTCTGCCACATTGTCTCTCTCTCTGTCACATTCTCTCTTCCTCTGTCACATTCTCTCTCTGTCACATTCTCTCTCTCAGTCACATTCTCTCTCTCTGTCACATTTTCGCTCTCTCTCTGTCACATTCTCTCTCTCTCTCTATCTCTTGTCACATTCTCCCTCTCTTTCTCTGTGTCACATTCTCCCTCTGTCACATTCTCTCTCTCTCGATCTTTGTCACATTCTCTCTATCTCTGTCACATTCTCTCACTCTCTCTCTCTCTGTCACATTCTCTCTCTGTCACATTCTCTCTCTCTCTGTCACATTCTCTCTCTCTGTCACATTCTCTCTCTCTCTGTCTGTCACATTCTCTCTCTCTGTCACATTCTCTCTTTCTCTGTCACATTCTCTCTCTCTCTCTCTCTGTCACATTCTCTCTCGCTCCCTGTCACATTCTCTCTGTCTCTCTGAGTCACATTCTCTCTGTCTCTCACTCTCTGTCACATTCTCTCTCTCTCTGTCACATTCTCTCTCTCTCTCTCACATTCTCCCTCTCTCTCTCTATCACATTCTCTCTCTGTCACATTCTCTCTCTGTCACATTCTCTCTCTCTCTGTAAAATTCTCTCTCTCTCTGTCACATTCTCTCTCTCTCTGTCACATTCTCTCTGTCTCTCTGTCACATTCTCTCTCTCTCTGTCACATTCTCTCTATCTCTCTGTCACATTCTCTCTCTCTCTCGATCTATGTCACATTCTCTCTATCTCTGTCACATTCTCTCTCTGTCACATTCTCTCTCTGTCACATTGTCTCTCTCTGTCACATTCTCTCTCTCTGTCACATTCTCTCTCTCTCTGTCACACTCTCTCTCTCCATTTCTGTCACATTCTCTCTCTCTCTCTGTCACATTCTCTCTCTCTGTCACATTCTCTCTCTGTCACATTCGCTCTCTCTCTGTCACATTCTCTCTAATTGTCACATTCTCTCTCTCTCTGTCACATTCTCTCTCTCTGTCACACACTCTCTCTCTCTCGCTCTGTCCCATTCTCACTCTCTCTGTCACATTCTCTCTCTCTTCTCTGTCACATTCTCTCTCTCTTTCTGTGTCACGTTATCTCTCTGTCACATTCTCTCTCTCTCTCTCTGTCACATTCTCTCTCTCTGTGTCACATTCTCTCTTTCTCTGTCACATTCTCTCTCTCTCTCTGTCACATACTCTCTCTCTGTCACATTCTCTCTTCCTCTGTCACATTCTCTCTCTGTCACATTCTCTCTCTCTCTGTCACATTCTCTCTCTCAGTCACATTCTCTCTCTCTGTCACATTCTCGCTCTCTCTCTGTCACATTCTCTCTCTCTCACTATCTCTTGTCACATTCTCCCTCTCTTTCTCTGTGTCACATTCTCCCTCTGTCACATTCTCTCTCTCTCGATCTTTGTCACATTTTCTCTCTCTCTCTCTCTCTGTCACATTCTCTCTCTGTCACATTCTCTCTCTCGGTCACATTCTGTCTCTCTCTGTCTGTCACATTCTCTCTCTCTGTCACATTCTCTCTTTCTCTGTCACATTCTCTCTCTCTCTGTCACATTCTCTCTTTTTTGTCACATTCTCTCTCTCTCTCTGTCACATACTCTCTCTCTCTCTGTCACATACTCTATCTCTCTCTGTCACATTCTCTCTCTCTCTCACTGTCACATTCTCTCGCTCTCTCACACATTCTCTCTGTCACATTCTCTCTCTCTCTCTGTCACATACTCTCTCTCTCTCTGTCACATACTCTATCTCTCTCTGTCACATTATCTCTCTCTATCTCTGTCACATTGTCTCTCTCTCTGTCACATTCTCTCTTCCTCTGTCACATTCTCTCTCTGTCACATTCTCTCTCTCTTTCTGTGTCACGTTATCTCTCTGTCACATTCTCTCTCTCTCTCTCTGTCACATTCTCTCTCTCTCTCTCACATTCTCCCTCTCTCTCTCTATCACATTCTCTCTCTGTCACATTCTCTCTCTGTCACATTCTCTCTCTCTCCGTCACATTCTCACTCTCAATCACATTCTCTCTCTCTAGCTCTCTCTCTCTCTGTAACATTCTCTCTCTCTCTCTCTCTCACATTCTCCCTCTCTCTCTCTATCACATTCTCTCTCTGTCACATTCTCTCTGTCACATTCTCTCTGTCTCTGTAAAATTCTCTCACTCTCTGTCACATTCTCTCTCTCTCTCTGTCACATTCTCTCTCTCTCTCTCTCTCTGTCACATTCTCTCTCTCTCTCTCTGTCACATTCTCTCTCTCTGTCACATTCTCTGTCTCACTCTCTGTCACACACTCTCTCTCTCTCTGTCACATTCTCTCTCTCTCTGTCACATTCTCTCTCTCTCTCTTTCATTCTCTCTCTGTCACATTCTCTCTCTCTCCCTGTCACATACTCTCTCTCTCTGTCTCTGTCACATTCTCTCTCTCTTTCTCTGTTACACATTATCTCTCTGTCACATTCTCTCTCTCTCTCTCTGTCATATTCTCTCTCTCTCTGTCACATTCTCTCTTCCTCTGTCACATTCTCTCTCTGTCACATTCTCTCTCTCTCTGTCACATTCTATCTCTCAGTCACATTCTCTCTCTCTGTCACATTCTCGCTCTCTCTCTGTCACATTCTCTCTCTCTCTATATCTCTTGTCACATTCTCCCTCTCTTTCTCTGTGTCACATTCTCCCTCTGTCACATTCTCTCTCTCTCTTGATCTTTGTAACATTCTCTCTATCTCTGTCACATTCTCTCTCTCTCTCTCTCTCTGTCACATTCTCTCTCTCCCTGTCACATTCTCTCTCTCAGTCACATTCTCTCTCTCTCTCTCTCTCTCTGTAACATTCTCTCTCTCTCTCACATTCTCCCTCTCTCTCTCTATCACATTCTCTCTCTGTCACATTCTCTCTGTCACATTCTCTCTGTCTCTGTAAAATTCTCTCACTCTCTGTCACATTCTCTCTCTGTCACATTCTCTCACTCTCTCTGTCACATTCTCTCTCTCTCTGTCACATTCTCTCTCTCTCTCTGTTACATTATCTCTCTCTCTCTCTCTCTTTCACATTCTCTCTCTCTCGATCACATTCTCTCTCTGTCACATTCTCTCTCTGTGTCACATTCTCTCTAATTGTCACATTCTCTCTCTCTCTGTCACATTCTCTCTCTCTCTCTGTCACGTTCTCTCTTTCTCGGTCACATTCTCTCTCTCTGTCACATTCTCTC
>NW_027308303.1:47500-55000 GCF_047496885.1 Scyliorhinus torazame | reverse complement strand
TCTCTCTTTCTCTGTCACATTCTCTCTCTCTCTGTCACATACTCTCTCTCTCTCTGTCACATACTCTATCTCTCTCTGTCACATTCTCTCTCTCCCTCTCTGTCACATTATCTTTCTCTCTCTCTGTCACATTGTCTCTCTCTCTGTCACATTCTCTCTTCCTCTGTCACATTCTCTCTGTCACATTCTCTCTCTCTCTGTCACATTCTCTCTCTCAGTCACATTCTCTCTCTCTCTCACATTCTCGCTCTCTCTCTGTCACATTCTCTCTCTCTCTCTATCTCTTGTCACATTCTCCCTCTCTTTCTCTGTGTCACATTCTCCCTCTGTCACATTCTCTCTCTCTCGATCTTTGTCACATTTTCTCTCTCCCTCTCTCTCTGTCACATTCTCTCTCTGTCACATTCTCTCTCTCTCTGTCTGTCACATTCTCTCTCTCTGTCACAATCTCTCTTTCTCTGTCACATTCTCTCTCTCTCTGTCACATTCTCTCTTTCTCTGTCACATTCTCTCTCTCTCTCTGTCACATACTCTCTCTCTCTCTGTCACATACTCTATCTCTCTCTTTCACATTCTCTCTCTCTCTCACTGTCACATTCTCTCGCTCTCTCACACATTCTCTCTGTCACATTCTCTATCTCTCTCTGTCACATTCTCTCTCTCCCTCTCTGTCACATTATCTCTCTCTATCTCTGTCACATTGTCTCTCTCTCTGTCACATTCTCTCTTCCTCTGTCACATTCTCTCTCTGTCACATTCTCTCTCTCAGTCACATTCTCGCTCTCTCTCTGTCACATTCTCTCTCTCTCTCTATCTCTTGTCACATTCTCCCTCTCTTTCTCTGTGTCACATTCTCCCTCTGTCGCATTCTCTCTCTCTCGATCTTTGTCACATTCTCTCTCTCTCTCTCTCTGTCACATTCTCTCTCTGTCACATTCTCTCTCTCTGTCACATTCTCTCTCTCTCTGTCTGTCACATTCTCTCTCTCTGTCACATTCTCTCTTTCTCTGTCACATTCTCTATCTCTCTCTCTGTCACATTCTCTCTCTCTCCCTGTCACTTTCTCTCTGTCTCTCTGAGTCACATTCTCTCTGTCTCTCACTCTCTGTCGCATTCTCTCTCTCTCTGTCACATTCTCTCTCTCTCTCTCACATTCTCCCTCTCTCTCTCTATCACATTCTCTCTTCCTCTGTCACATTCTCTCTCTGTCAGATTCTCTCTCTCAGTCACATTCTCGCTCTCTCTCTGTCACATTCTCTCTCTCTCTCTATCTCTTGTCACATTCTCCCTCTCTTTCTCTGTGTCACATTCTCCCTCTGTCACATTCTCTCTCTCTCGATCTTTGTCACATTCTCTCTCTCTCTCTCTCTGTCACATTCTCTGTCTGTCACATTCTCTCTCTCTGTCACATTCTCTCTCTCTGTCACATTCTCTCTTTCTCTGTCACATTCTCTCTCTCTCTCTGTCACATTCTCTCTCTCTCCCTGTCACATTCTCTCTGTCTCTCTGAGTCACATTCTCTCTGTCTCTCACTCTCTGTCGCATTCTCTCTCTCTCTGTCACATTCTCTCTCTCTCTCTCACATTCTCCCTCTCTCTCTCTATCACATTCTCTCTCTCTCTCACACTCTCTCTGTCACATTCTCTCTCTCTCTGTAAAATTCTCTCTCTCTCTGTCACATTCTCTCTCTCTCTGTCACATTCTCTCTCTCTCTCTGTCACATTCTCTCTCTCTCTGTCACATTCTCTCTATCTCTCTGTCACATTCTCTCTCTCACTCGATCTTTGTCACATTCTCTCTATCTCAGTCACATTCTCCGTCTCCCTCTCTGTCACATTTTCTCTCTCTATCTCTGCCACATTGTCTCTCTCTCTGTCACATTCTCTCTTCCTCTGTCACATTCTCTCTCTGTCACATTCTCTCTCTCAGTCACATTCTCTCTCTCTGTCACATTTTCGCTCTCTCTCTGTCACATTCTCTCTCTCTCTCTATCTCTTGTCACATTCTCCCTCTCTTTCTCTGTGTCACATTCTCCCTCTGTCACATTCTCTCTCTCTCGATCTTTGTCACATTCTCTCTATCTCTGTCACATTCTCTCACTCTCTCTCTCTCTGTCACATTCTCTCTCTGTCACATTCTCTCTCTCTCTGTCACATTCTCTCTCTCTGTCACATTCTCTCTCTCTCTGTCTGTCACATTCTCTCTCTCTGTCACATTCTCTCTTTCTCTGTCACATTCTCTCTCTCTCTCTCTCTGTCACATTCTCTCTCTCTCTGTAAAATTCTCTCTCTCTCTGTCACATTCTCTCTCTCTCTGTCACATTCTCTCTGTCTCTCTGTCACATTCTCTCTCTCTCTGTCACATTCTCTCTATCTCTCTGTCACATTCTCTCTCTCTCTCGATCTTTGTCACATTCTCTCTATCTCTGTCACATTCTCTCTCTGTCACATTCTCTCTCTGTCACATTGTCTCTCTCTGTCACATTCTCTCTCTCTGTCACATTCTCTCTCTCTCTGTCACACTCTCTCTCTCCATTTCTGTCACATTCTCTCTCTCTCTCTGTCACATTCTCTCTCTCTGTCACATTCTCTCTCTGTCACATTCGCTCTCTCTCTGTCACATTCTCTCTAATTGTCACATTCTCTCTCTCTCTGTCACATTCTCTCTCTCTGTCACACACTCTCTCTCTCTCTCTCTGTCCCATTCTCACTCTCTCTGTCACATTCTCTCTCTCTTCTCTGTCACATTCTCTCTCTCTTTCTGTGTCACGTTATCTCTCTGTCACATTCTCTCTCTCTCTCTCTGTCACATTCTCTCTCTCTGTGTCACATTCTCTCTTTCTCTGTCACATTCTCTCTCTCTCTCTGTCACATACTCTCTCTCTGTCACATTCTCTCTTCCTCTGTCACATTCTCTCTCTGTCACATTCTCTCTCTCTCTGTCACATACTCTATCTCTCTCTTTCACATTCTCTCTCTCTCTCACTGTCACATTCTCTCGCTCTCTCACACATTCTCTCTGTCACATTCTCTATCTCTCTCTGTCACATTCTCTCTCTCCCTCTCTGTCACATTATCTCTCTCTATCTCTGTCACATTGTCTCTCTCTCTGTCACATTCTCTCTTCCTCTGTCACATTCTCTCTCTGTCACATTCTCTCTCTCAGTCACATTCTCGCTCTCTCTCTGTCACATTCTCTCTCTCTCTCTATCTCTTGTCACATTCTCCCTCTCTTTCTCTGTGTCACATTCTCCCTCTGTCGCATTCTCTCTCTCTCGATCTTTGTCACATTCTCTCTCTCTCTCTCTCTGTCACATTCTCTCTCTGTCACATTCTCTCTCTCTGTCACATTCTCTCTCTCTCTGTCTGTCACATTCTCTCTCTCTGTCACATTCTCTCTTTCTCTGTCACATTCTCTATCTCTCTCTCTGTCACATTCTCTCTCTCTCCCTGTCACTTTCTCTCTGTCTCTCTGAGTCACATTCTCTCTGTCTCTCACTCTCTGTCGCATTCTCTCTCTCTCTGTCACATTCTCTCTCTCTCTCTCACATTCTCCCTCTCTCTCTCTATCACATTCTCTCTTCCTCTGTCACATTCTCTCTCTGTCAGATTCTCTCTCTCAGTCACATTCTCGCTCTCTCTCTGTCACATTCTCTCTCTCTCTCTATCTCTTGTCACATTCTCCCTCTCTTTCTCTGTGTCACATTCTCCCTCTGTCACATTCTCTCTCTCTCGATCTTTGTCACATTCTCTCTCTCTCTCTCTCTGTCACATTCTCTGTCTGTCACATTCTCTCTCTCTGTCACATTCTCTCTCTCTGTCACATTCTCTCTTTCTCTGTCACATTCTCTCTCTCTCTCTGTCACATTCTCTCTCTCTCCCTGTCACATTCTCTCTGTCTCTCTGAGTCACATTCTCTCTGTCTCTCACTCTCTGTCGCATTCTCTCTCTCTCTGTCACATTCTCTCTCTCTCTCTCACATTCTCCCTCTCTCTCTCTATCACATTCTCTCTCTCTCTCACACTCTCTCTGTCACATTCTCTCTCTCTCTGTAAAATTCTCTCTCTCTCTGTCACATTCTCTCTCTCTCTGTCACATTCTCTCTCTCTCTCTGTCACATTCTCTCTCTCTCTGTCACATTCTCTCTATCTCTCTGTCACATTCTCTCTCTCACTCGATCTTTGTCACATTCTCTCTATCTCAGTCACATTCTCCGTCTCCCTCTCTGTCACATTTTCTCTCTCTATCTCTGCCACATTGTCTCTCTCTCTGTCACATTCTCTCTTCCTCTGTCACATTCTCTCTCTGTCACATTCTCTCTCTCAGTCACATTCTCTCTCTCTGTCACATTTTCGCTCTCTCTCTGTCACATTCTCTCTCTCTCTCTATCTCTTGTCACATTCTCCCTCTCTTTCTCTGTGTCACATTCTCCCTCTGTCACATTCTCTCTCTCTCGATCTTTGTCACATTCTCTCTATCTCTGTCACATTCTCTCACTCTCTCTCTCTCTGTCACATTCTCTCTCTGTCACATTCTCTCTCTCTCTGTCACATTCTCTCTCTCTGTCACATTCTCTCTCTCTCTGTCTGTCACATTCTCTCTCTGTGTCACATTCTCTCTTTCTCTGTCACATTCTCTCTCTCTCTCTCTCTGTCACATTCTCTCTCTCTCTGTAAAATTCTCTCTCTCTCTGTCACATTCTCTCTCTCTCTGTCACATTCTCTCTGTCTCTCTGTCACATTCTCTCTCTCTCTGTCACATTCTCTCTATCTCTCTGTCACATTCTCTCTCTCTCTCGATCTTTGTCACATTCTCTCTATCTCTGTCACATTCTCTCTCTGTCACATTCTCTCTCTGTCACATTGTCTCTCTCTGTCACATTCTCTCTCTCTGTCACATTCTCTCTCTCTCTGTCACACTCTCTCTCTCCATTTCTGTCACATTCTCTCTCTCTCTCTGTCACATTCTCTCTCTCTGTCACATTCTCTCTCTGTCACATTCGCTCTCTCTCTGTCACATTCTCTCTAATTGTCACATTCTCTCTCTCTCTGTCACATTCTCTCTCTCTGTCACACACTCTCTCTCTCTCTCTCTGTCCCATTCTCACTCTCTCTGTCACATTCTCTCTCTCTTCTCTGTCACATTCTCTCTCTCTTTCTGTGTCACGTTATCTCTCTGTCACATTCTCTCTCTCTCTCTCTGTCACATTCTCTCTCTCTGTGTCACATTCTCTCTTTCTCTGTCACATTCTCTCTCTCTCTCTGTCACATACTCTCTCTCTGTCACATTCTCTCTTCCTCTGTCACATTCTCTCTCTGTCACATTCTCTCTCTCTCTGTCACATTCTCTCTCTCAGTCACATTCTCTCTCTCTGTCACATTCTCGCTCTCTCTCTGTCACATTCTCTCTCTCTCACTATCTCTTGTCACATTCTCCCTCTCTTTCTCTGTGTCACATTCTCCCTCTGTCACATTCTCTCTCTCTCGATCTTTGTCACATTTTCTCTCTCTCTCTCTCTCTGTCACATTCTCTCTCTGTCACATTCTCTCTCTCGGTCACATTCTGTCTCTCTCTGTCTGTCACATTCTCTCTCTCTGTCACATTCTCTCTTTCTCTGTCACATTCTCTCTCTCTCTGTCACATTCTCTCTTTTTTGTCACATTCTCTCTCTCTCTCTGTCACATACTCTCTCTCTCTCTGTCACATACTCTATCTCTCTCTGTCACATTCTCTCTCTCTCTCACTGTCACATTCTCTCGCTCTCTCACACATTCTCTCTGTCACATTCTCTCTCTCTCTCTGTCACATACTCTCTCTCTCTCTGTCACATACTCTATCTCTCTCTGTCACATTATCTCTCTCTATCTCTGTCACATTGTCTCTCTCTCTGTCACATTCTCTCTTCCTCTGTCACATTCTCTCTCTGTCACATTCTCTCTCTCTTTCTGTGTCACGTTATCTCTCTGTCACATTCTCTCTCTCTCTCTCTGTCACATTCTCTCTCTCTCTCTCACATTCTCCCTCTCTCTCTCTATCACATTCTCTCTCTGTCACATTCTCTCTCTGTCACATTCTCTCTCTCTCCGTCACATTCTCACTCTCAATCACATTCTCTCTCTCTAGCTCTCTCTCTCTCTGTAACATTCTCTCTCTCTCTCTCTCTCACATTCTCCCTCTCTCTCTCTATCACATTCTCTCTCTGTCACATTCTCTCTGTCACATTCTCTCTGTCTCTGTAAAATTCTCTCACTCTCTGTCACATTCTCTCTCTCTCTCTGTCACATTCTCTCTCTCTCTTTCTCTCTGTCACATTCTCTCTCTCTCTCTCTGTCACATTCTCTCTCTCTGTCACATTCTCTGTCTCACTCTCTGTCACACACTCTCTCTCTCTCTGTCACATTCTCTCTCTCTCTGTCACATTCTCTCTCTCTCTCTTTCATTCTCTCTCTGTCACATTCTCTCTCTCTCCCTGTCACATACTCTCTCTCTCTGTCTCTGTCACATTCTCTCTCTCTTTCTCTGTTACACATTATCTCTCTGTCACATTCTCTCTCTCTCTCTCTGTCATATTCTCTCTCTCTCTGTCACATTCTCTCTTCCTCTGTCACATTCTCTCTCTGTCACATTCTCTCTCTCTCTGTCACATTCTATCTCTCAGTCACATTCTCTCTCTCTGTCACATTCTCGCTCTCTCTCTGTCACATTCTCTCTCTCTCTATATCTCTTGTCACATTCTCCCTCTCTTTCTCTGTGTCACATTCTCCCTCTGTCACATTCTCTCTCTCTCTTGATCTTTGTAACATTCTCTCTATCTCTGTCACATTCTCTCTCTCTCTCTCTCTGTCACATTCTCTCTCTCCCTGTCACATTCTCTCTCTCAGTCACATTCTCTCTCTCTCTCTCTCTCTCTGTAACATTCTCTCTCTCTCTCACATTCTCCCTCTCTCTCTCTATCACATTCTCTCTCTGTCACATTCTCTCTGTCACATTCTCTCTGTCTCTGTAAAATTCTCTCACTCTCTGTCACATTCTCTCTCTGTCACATTCTCTCACTCTCTCTGTCACATTCTCTCTCTCTCTGTCACATTCTCTCTCTCTCTCTGTTACATTATCTCTCTCTCTCTCTCTCTTTCACATTCTCTCTCTCTCGATCACATTCTCTCTCTGTCACATTCTCTCTCTGTGTCACATTCTCTCTAATTGTCACATTCTCTCTCTCTCTGTCACATTCTCTCTCTCTCTCTGTCACGTTCTCTCTTTCTCTGTCACATTCTCTCTCTCTGTCACATTCTCTCTCTCTGTCACATTCTCTCTCTGTCACATTCTCTCTCTCTCTCTGTCACATGCTCTCTAATTGTCACATTCTCTCTCTCTCTGTCACACACTCTCTCTCTCTCTCTCTGTCACATTCTCTCTCTCTCTGTCACATTCTCTCTCTCTCTGTCACATTATCTCTCTCTCTCTCTCTCTCTTTCACATTCTCTCTCTCTCGATCACATTC
>NW_027308303.1:37500-42500 GCF_047496885.1 Scyliorhinus torazame | reverse complement strand
ACATTCTCTCTCTCAGTCACATTCTCTCTCTCTCTCACATTCTCGCTCTCTCTCTGTCACATTCTCTCTCTCTCTCTATCTCTTGTCACATTCTCCCTCTCTTTCTCTGTGTCACATTCTCCCTCTGTCACATTCTCTCTCTCTCGATCTTTGTCACATTTTCTCTCTCCCTCTCTCTCTGTCACATTCTCTCTCTGTCACATTCTCTCTCTCTCTGTCTGTCACATTCTCTCTCTCTGTCACAATCTCTCTTTCTCTGTCACATTCTCTCTCTCTCTGTCACATTCTCTCTTTCTCTGTCACATTCTCTCTCTCTCTCTGTCACATACTCTCTCTCTCTCTGTCACATACTCTATCTCTCTCTTTCACATTCTCTCTCTCTCTCACTGTCACATTCTCTCGCTCTCTCACACATTCTCTCTGTCACATTCTCTATCTCTCTCTGTCACATTCTCTCTCTCCCTCTCTGTCACATTATCTCTCTCTATCTCTGTCACATTGTCTCTCTCTCTGTCACATTCTCTCTTCCTCTGTCACATTCTCTCTCTGTCACATTCTCTCTCTCAGTCACATTCTCGCTCTCTCTCTGTCACATTCTCTCTCTCTCTCTATCTCTTGTCACATTCTCCCTCTCTTTCTCTGTGTCACATTCTCCCTCTGTCGCATTCTCTCTCTCTCGATCTTTGTCACATTCTCTCTCTCTCTCTCTCTGTCACATTCTCTCTCTGTCACATTCTCTCTCTCTGTCACATTCTCTCTCTCTCTGTCTGTCACATTCTCTCTCTCTGTCACATTCTCTCTTTCTCTGTCACATTCTCTATCTCTCTCTCTGTCACATTCTCTCTCTCTCCCTGTCACTTTCTCTCTGTCTCTCTGAGTCACATTCTCTCTGTCTCTCACTCTCTGTCGCATTCTCTCTCTCTCTGTCACATTCTCTCTCTCTCTCTCACATTCTCCCTCTCTCTCTCTATCACATTCTCTCTTCCTCTGTCACATTCTCTCTCTGTCAGATTCTCTCTCTCAGTCACATTCTCGCTCTCTCTCTGTCACATTCTCTCTCTCTCTCTATCTCTTGTCACATTCTCCCTCTCTTTCTCTGTGTCACATTCTCCCTCTGTCACATTCTCTCTCTCTCGATCTTTGTCACATTCTCTCTCTCTCTCTCTCTGTCACATTCTCTGTCTGTCACATTCTCTCTCTCTGTCACATTCTCTCTCTCTGTCACATTCTCTCTTTCTCTGTCACATTCTCTCTCTCTCTCTGTCACATTCTCTCTCTCTCCCTGTCACATTCTCTCTGTCTCTCTGAGTCACATTCTCTCTGTCTCTCACACTCTGTCGCATTCTCTCTCTCTCTGTCACATTCTCTCTCTCTCTCTCACATTCTCCCTCTCTCTCTCTATCACATTCTCTCTCTCTCTCACACTCTCTCTGTCACATTCTCTCTCTCTCTGTAAAATTCTCTCTCTCTCTGTCACATTCTCTCTCTCTCTGTCACATTCTCTCTCTCTCTCTGTCACATTCTCTCTCTCTCTGTCACATTCTCTCTATCTCTCTGTCACATTCTCTCTCTCACTCGATCTTTGTCACATTCTCTCTATCTCAGTCACATTCTCCGTCTCCCTCTCTGTCACATTTTCTCTCTCTATCTCTGCCACATTGTCTCTCTCTCTGTCACATTCTCTCTTCCTCTGTCACATTCTCTCTCTGTCACATTCTCTCTCTCAGTCACATTCTCTCTCTCTGTCACATTTTCGCTCTCTCTCTGTCACATTCTCTCTCTCTCTCTATCTCTTGTCACATTCTCCCTCTCTTTCTCTGTGTCACATTCTCCCTCTGTCACATTCTCTCTCTCTCGATCTTTGTCACATTCTCTCTATCTCTGTCACATTCTCTCACTCTCTCTCTCTCTGTCACATTCTCTCTCTGTCACATTCTCTCTCTCTCTGTCACATTCTCTCTCTCTGTCACATTCTCTCTCTCTCTGTCTGTCACATTCTCTCTCTCTGTCACATTCTCTCTTTCTCTGTCACATTCTCTCTCTCTCTCTCTCTGTCACATTCTCTCTCGCTCCCTGTCACATTCTCTCTGTCTCTCTGAGTCACATTCTCTCTGTCTCTCACTCTCTGTCACATTCTCTCTCTCTCTGTCACATTCTCTCTCTCTCTCTCACATTCTCCCTCTCTCTCTCTATCACATTCTCTCTCTGTCACATTCTCTCTCTGTCACATTCTCTCTCTGTCACATTCTCTCTCTCTCTGTAAAATTCTCTCTCTCTCTGTCACATTCTCTCTCTCTCTGTCACATTCTCTCTGTCTCTCTGTCACATTCTCTCTCTCTCTGTCACATTCTCTCTATCTCTCTGTCACATTCTCTCTCTCTCTCGATCTTTGTCACATTCTCTCTATCTCTGTCACATTCTCTCTCTGTCACATTCTCTCTCTGTCACATTGTCTCTCTCTGTCACATTCTCTCTCTCTGTCACATTCTCTCTCTCTCTGTCACACTCTCTCTCTCCATTTCTGTCACATTCTCTCTCTCTCTCTGTCACATTCTCTCTCTCTGTCACATTCTCTCTCTGTCACATTCGCTCTCTCTCTGTCACATTCTCTCTAATTTTCACATTCTCTCTCTCTCTGTCACATTCTCTCTCTCTGTCACACACTCTCTCTCTCTCTCTCTGTCCCATTCTCACTCTCTCTGTCACATTCTCTCTCTCTTCTCTGTCACATTCTCTCTCTCTTTCTGTGTCACGTTATCTCTCTGTCACATTCTCTCTCTCTCTCTCTGTCACATTCTCTCTCTCTGTGTCACATTCTCTCTTTCTCTGTCACATTCTCTCTCTCTCTCTGTCACATACTCTCTCTCTGTCACATTCTCTCTTCCTCTGTCACATTCTCTCTCTGTCACATTCTCTCTCTCTCTGTCACATTCTCTCTCTCAGTCACATTCTCTCTCTCTGTCACATTCTCGCTCTCTCTCTGTCACATTCTCTCTCTCTCACTATCTCTTGTCACATTCTCCCTCTCTTTCTCTGTGTCACATTCTCCCTCTGTCACATTCTCTCTCTCTCGATCTTTGTCACATTTTCTCTCTCTCTCTCTCTCTGTCACATTCTCTCTCTGTCACATTCTCTCTCTCGGTCACATTCTGTCTCTCTCTGTCTGTCACATTCTCTCTCTCTGTCACATTCTCTCTTTCTCTGTCACATTCTCTCTCTCTCTGTCACATTCTCTCTTTTTTGTCACATTCTCTCTCTCTCTCTGTCACATACTCTCTCTCTCTCTGTCACATACTCTATCTCTCTCTGTCACATTCTCTCTCTCTCTCACTGTCACATTCTCTCGCTCTCTCACACATTCTCTCTGTCACATTCTCTCTCTCTCTCTGTCACATACTCTCTCTCTCTCTGTCACATACTCTATCTCTCTCTGTCACATTATCTCTCTCTATCTCTGTCACATTGTCTCTCTCTCTGTCACATTCTCTCTTCCTCTGTCACATTCTCTCTCTGTCACATTCTCTCTCTCTTTCTGTGTCACGTTATCTCTCTGTCACATTCTCTCTCTCTCTCTCTGTCACATTCTCTCTCTCTCTCTCACATTCTCCCTCTCTCTCTCTATCACATTCTCTCTCTGTCACATTCTCTCTCTGTCACATTCTCTCTCTCTCCGTCACATTCTCACTCTCTAGCTCTCTCTCTCTCTGTAACATTCTCTCTCTCTCTCTCTCTCACATTCTCCCTCTCTCTCTCTATCACATTCTCTCTCTGTCACATTCTCTCTGTCACATTCTCTCTGTCTCTGTAAAATTCTCTCACTCTCTGTCACATTCTCTCTCTCTCTCTGTCACATTCTCTCTCTCTCTCTCTCTCTGTCACATTCTCTCTCTCTCTCTCTGTCACATTCTCTCTCTCTGTCACATTCTCTGTCTCACTCTCTGTCACACACTCTCTCTCTCTCTGTCACATTCTCTCTCTCTCTGTCACATTCTCTCTCTCTCTCTTTCATTCTCTCTCTGTCACATTCTCTCTCTCTCCCTGTCACATACTCTCTCTCTCTGTCTCTGTCACATTCTCTCTCTCTTTCTCTGTTACACATTATCTCTCTGTCACATTCTCTCTCTCTCTCTCTGTCATATTCTCTCTCTCTCTGTCACATTCTCTCTTCCTCTGTCACATTCTCTCTCTGTCACATTCTCTCTCTCTCTGTCACATTCTATCTCTCAGTCACATTCTCTCTCTCTGTCACATTCTCGCTCTCTCTCTGTCACATTCTCTCTCTCTCTATATCTCTTGTCACATTCTCCCTCTCTTTCTCTGTGTCACATTCTCCCTCTGTCACATTCTCTCTCTCTCTTGATCTTTGTAACATTCTCTCTATCTCTGTCACATTCTCTCTCTCTCTCTCTCTGTCACATTCTCTCTCTCCCTGTCACATTCTCTCTCTCAGTCACATTCTCTCTCTCTCTCTCTCTCTGTAACATTCTCTCTCTCTCTCACATTCTCCCTCTCTCTCTCTATCACATTCTCTCTCTGTCACATTCTCTCTGTCACATTCTCTCTGTCTCTGTAAAATTCTCTCACTCTCTGTCACATTCTCTCTCTGTCACATTCTCTCTCTCTCTCTGTCACATTCTCTCTCTCTCTGTCACATTCTCTCTCTCTCTCTGTTACATTATCTCTCTCTCTCTCTCTCTTTCACATTCTCTCTCTCTCGATCACATTCTCTCTCTGTCACATTCTCTCTCTGTGTCACATTCTCTCTAATTGTCACATTCTCTCTCTCTCTGTCACATTCTCTCTCTCTCTCTGTCACGTTCTCTCTTTCTCTGTCACATTCTCTCTCTCTGTCACATTCTCTCTCTCTGTCACATTCTCTCTCTGTCACATTCTCTCTCTCTCTCTGTCACATGCTCTCTAATTGTCACATTCTCTCTCTCTCTGTCACACACTCTCTCTCTCTCTCTCTGTCACATTCTCTCTCTCTCTGTCACATTCTC